>NC_069509.1:40679679-40712179 GCF_027579735.1 Bombina bombina
CCCAAAGTATTGATCTAGGCCCATTTTGGTATATTTCACGTCACCATTTCACCGCAAAATGCGATCAAATACAAAAATTTGTTCACTTTTTCACAATTTTTTTTCACAAACTTTCGGTTTCTCATTGAAATTATTTACAAACAGCTTGTGCAATTATGGCATAAATGGTTGTAAATGCTTCTCTGGGATCCCCTTTGTTCAGAAATAGCAGACATATATGGCTTTGGCATTGCTTTTTGGTAATTAGAAGGCCGCTAAATGCCACTGCGCACCACACGTGTATTATGCCCAGCAGTGAAGGTTAATTAGGGAGCATGTAGGGAGCTTTTTGGGGTAATTTTATCTTTAGTGTAGTAAACAACCCAAAGTATTGATCTAGGCCCATTTTGGTATATTTCATGCCACCGTTTCATCGCCAAATGCAATCAAATAAAAAAAAATGTTAAATTTTTCACAATTTTAGGTTTCTCACTGAAATCATTTACAAACAGCTTGTGCAATTATGGCACAAATGGTTGTAAATGCTTCTCTGGGATCCCCTTTGTTCAGAAATAGCAGACATATATGGCTTTGGCATTGCTTTTTGGTAATTAGAAGGCTTCTAAATGCCGCTGTGCACCACACGTGTATTATGCCCAACAGTGCAGGGGTTAATTAGGGAGCTTGTAGGGTTAATTTTAGCTTTAGTGTGGTGTAGTAGACAACCCAAAGTATTGATCTAGGCCCATTTTGGTATATTTCATGCCACCATTTCACCGTCAAATGCGATCAAATAAAAAAAATTGTTTCCTTTTTAACAAACCTTTTTCACAAACTTTAGGCTTCTCACTGAAATTATTTACAAACAGCTTGTGCAATTATGGTACAAATGGTTGTAAATGCTTCTCTGGGATCCCCTTTGTTGAGAAATAGCAGACATATATGGCTTTGGCGTTGCTTTTTGGTAATTAGAAGGCCGCTAAATGCCGCTGTGCATCACACGTGTATTATGGCTAGCAGTGAAGGGGTTAATTATGTAGCTTGTAGGGAGCTTGCAGGGTTAATTTTAGCTTTAGTGTAGAGATCAGCCTCCCACCTGAAACATCAGACCCCCTAATCCCTCCCAAACAGCTCTCTTCCCTCCCCCACCCCACAATTGTCCCTGCCATCTTAAAGGGACACTGAACCCGATTTTTTTCTTTTGTGATTCAGATAGAGCACGCAATTTTAAGCAACTTTCTAATTTACTCCTATTATCAGTTTTTCTTTGTTCTCTTGCTAGCTTTATTTGAAAAAGAAGGCATCTAAGCTTTTTTTTGTTCAGAACTGTGGACAGCATTTTTTATTGGTGCATGAATTTATCCACCAATCAGCAAGAACAACCCAGGTTGTTCACCAAAAATGGGCCGGCATCTAAACTTACATTCTTGCATTTCAAATAAAGATATCAAGAGAATGAATTAAATTTGATAATAGGAGTAAATTAGAAAGTTGCTTAAAATTGCATGCTCTATCTGAATTACGAATTAAATTTTTTGGGTTCAGTGTCCCTTTAAGTACTGGCAGAAAATAAAAGGTATATTTGGGCTTTTTTGTGTAGTGTAGTGGTTCCCACCCGCTCCCGCCCCGTGCACGCGCCCGCCCACCGCCCCCCGTGCACGCGTGTGTGTCCGTGTGCGCCCCAGTCGGTCCCGCCCCCAATCCCGTCCCCCTCCACATCACAAGGCCCATCGATGGCCAACCACCCGCCTCCCATGTCGGCTCCCACCCACCAACGATACTGGCCATCGATGTCCGGTGCAGAGAGGGCCACAGAGTGGCTCTCTCTGCATTGGATGGCCATGCAGGGTTATTGCAGGATGCCTCAATATCGAGGCATCACTGCAATAACCGGAAACCGTCTGGAAGCGATCAGGATCGCTTCCACCGCTTTCAGAGACTGAGGATGTGCAGGGTACGTGTTTGATTGTTAAGGGTATTTTTTTGGAGGACGTACCCTACACGTCCTCGGTCGTTAAGGGGTTAAAGGAACAGTGACCAGTCAAAATCTTTATTTAACCCTTTTGGTTGCAAGGAATCTAGCTTCCTAATCCAAAACATTTTCTCTTTTTTTCAACATCAATTCCCTATCACCTCCCCTCCTGGGTCTAGCCACATGTTCTATTATTTGAAATCGCAATTGGCTAATATTATGGCCCATGGAGAGGAAGTGATGGGAAAGTGGGGCGTCCCTGTTATTAGTTCTAATATTGGATTTATGTTCAGTCAACCTTTCTCTGACCTCCCTAGTAGTTTCACCTACATAGATTCTGGCACACGGGCACTTAATAATATATATCACATGTGTACTCCTACATGTAAGATAATCATTTATTTTATACTGTGTCCCATTTATAGGATGAAGAAAATGTTCTCCTTTGATAATAGAGCTACAATGACTGCAGTGTAAACAGGGATAACACCCTGTTCTGTTGGATCCTATATATGTTTGTGTACTTAATTTCTCACTTCCTACATCAGCATTGACTAAAATATCTTTTAAGCTCTTATTTCTCCTGTTAAGTGTAGTCAGTCCACGGGTCATCCATTACTTATGGGATTATATCTCCTCCCTAACAGGAAGTGCAAGAGGATCACCCAAGCAGAGCTGCTATATAGCTCCTCCCCTCTACGTCACACCCAGTCATTCTCTTGCACCTAACTAATAGATAGGACGTGTGAGAGGACTGTGGTTGTTAAACTTAGTTTTTTATTCTTCAATCAAAAGTTTGTTATTTTAAACAGCACCGGAGTGTGTTGTTTTTTCTCAGGCAGTATTAGAAGAAGAATCTACCTGAGTTGGGTATGATCTTAGCGGACGTAACTAAGATCCATTTGCTGTTCTCGGCCATTCTGAGGAGCGAGGTAACTTCAGAACAGGGGACAGCGGGCAGGGTTCACCTGCAAAGAGGTATGTTGCAGTATATTATTTTCTATGGAATGGAATTGACTAGAAAATACTGCTAATACCGATGTAATGTAAGTGCAGCCTTAAATGCAGTAGTAGCAACTGGTATCAGGCTGATATGTATGTATATTTACACTGAAGTATTTCTGGGGAATGGCACTTCACTAAGAAACTACTGTATACATATAAATTATAGCCTATTCTGCAGTGAAAGCGACTAGCAACAGGCTTTTTAATAACATTTCTTAAATTTATGTTTAAAACGTTTACTGGCATGTTAATCGTTTTTTTCTCTGAGGTACTTGGTAAAAATTTTTATGGGCTTTATTTTCCACATGGCTATCGTTTGTTTTTGAATAGAATCAGTTTACTGAGCTTCCCCACTGTTGTATTATGTGTGGGAGGGGCCTATTTTGGCGCTTTATTGCGCACTAGAAATTCAGTCACAGTCTTCCTTGTTCTCCCTGCATGATCCAGGACGTCTCTACAGAGCTCAGGGGTCTCCAAATCTAGTTTTGAGGGAGGTAATCACTCACAGCAGACCTGTGAGATTGTGCTTTGACTGTGATAAAAACGGCTATACATTTTAATTGTTATCCGGTTTTGATATTAAGGGGTTAATCATCCATTTGCTAGTGGGTGCAATCCTTTGCTAAATTATTGCATTTACTGTGAAAATTTTGTTGCTATAACTAATCCGGTTCCTTGTTATTTCAACTGTGACAGTTTTTTTGTGTGCTTCTTAAAGGCACAGTAACGTTTTTTATATTGCTTGAAAATTTAGTTGATAAGTATTTTCCAAGCTTGCTAGTCTAATTGCTAGTTTGTTTAAACATGTCTGACACAGAGGAATCTCTTTGTGCTATATGTTCAAAAGCCAATGTGGAGCCCAATAGAAATTTGTGTACTAATTGCATTGATGCTACTTTAAGTAAAAACCAATCTGTACATGTAAAGAAATTTTCACCAGACAACGAGGGGAAAGTTATGCCGACTAACTCTCCTCACGTGTCAGTACCTGCATCTCCCGCTCAGGAGGTGCGTGATATTGTGGCGCCAAGTACATCAGGGCGGCCATTACAAATCACTTTGCAAGACATGGCTAATGTTATGACTGAAGTTTTATCTAAATTGCCAGAACTTAGGGGTAAACGCGACCACTCTGGGATGAGAACAGAGTGCGCTGATAATACTAGGGCCATGTCTGATACTGCGTCACAATTTGCAGAACATGAAGACGGAGAGCTTCATTCTGTGGGTGACGGATCTAATCCAAATAAACTGGATTCAGACATTTCAAATTTTAAATTTAAGCTTCAGAACCTCCGTGTGTTACTAGGGGAGGTATTAGCGGCTCTGAATGATTGTAGCACGGTTGCAATCCCAGAGAAAATATGTAGGCTGGATAAATATTTCGCGGTACCGACGTGTACTGACGTTTTTCCTATACCTAAAAGGCTTACAGAAATTGTTAACAAGGAGTGGGATAGACCCGGTGTGCCCTTCTCACCCCCTCCTATATTTAGAAAAATGTTTCCAATAGACGCCACCACACGGGACTTATGGCAGACGGTCCCTAAGGTGGAGGGAGCAGTTTCTACTTTAGCTAAGCGTACCACTATCCCGGTGGAGGATAGCTGTGCTTTTTCAGATCCAATGGATAAAAAGTTAGAGGGTTACCTTAAGAAAATGTTTGTTCAGCAAGGTTTTATATTACAACCCCTTGCATGCATTGCGCCTGTCACAGCGGCGGCGGCATTCTGGTTTGAGTCTCTGGAAGAGACCCTTAGCTCAGCTCCATTGGATGAGATTATAGACAAGCTTAGAGTCCTTAAGCTAGCTAATTCATTTATTTCTGATGCCGTAGTACATTTAACTAAACTTACGGCTAAGAATTCCGGATTCGCCATTCAGGCGCGCAGAGCGCTGTGGCTTAAATCCTGGTCAGCTGACGTGACTTCTAAATCTAAATTGCTTAACATACCTTTCAAGGGGCAGACATTATTCGGGCCCGGTTTGAAAGAAATTATCGCTGACATTACTGGAGGTAAGGGCCATGCCCTGCCTCAAGACAGAGCCAAACCAAGGGCTAGACAGTCTAATTTTCGTGCCTTTCGTAACTTCAAGGCAGGAACAGCATCAACTTCCTCCGCTCCAAAACAGGAGGGAACTGTTGCTCGCTACAGACAGGGCTGGAAACCTAACCAGACCTGGAACAAGGGCAAGCAGGCCAGAAAACCTGCTGCTGCCCCTAAGACAGCATGAAGTGAGGGCCCCCAATCCGGAAGCGGATCTAGTGGGGGGCAGACTTTCTCTCTTCGCCCAGGCTTGGGCAAGAGATGTCCAGGATCCCTGGGCGTTAGAGATCATATCTCAGGGATATCTTCTGGACTTCAAAGCTTCTCCTCCAAAAGGGAGATTTCATCTTTCAAGGTTGTCAACAAACCAGATAAAGAAAGAGGCATTTCTATGCTGTGTACAAGATCTTTTTCTAATGGGAGTGATTCGGAACACGGACAAGGGTTTTACTCAAATCTGTTTGTGGTTCCCAAGAAAGAAGGAACCTTCAGACCAATCTTGGATTTAAAGATCCTAAACAAATTCCTAAGAGTTCCATCGTTCAAAATGGAAACTATTCGGACAATCTTACCCATGATCTAAAAGGGTCAGTACATGACCACAGTGGATTTAAAGGATGCCTACCTTCACATACCGATTCACAAAGATCATTATCGGTACCTAAGGTTTGCCTTTCTAGACAGGCATTACCAGTTTGTAGCTCTTCCCTTCGGGTTAGCTACTGCTCCAAGAATCTTCACAAAGGTTCTGGGTTCTCTTCTGGCGGTACTAAGACCACGAGGAATATCGGTAGCTCCGTACCTAGACGACATTCTGATACAAGCGTCAAGTTTCCAAGTTGCCAAGTCTCATACAGAGTTAGTACTGGCATTTCTAAGGTCACATGGGTGGAAGGTGAACGAAGAAAAGAGTTCTCTATTGCCACTCACAAGAGTTCCCTTCTTAGGGACTCTTATAGATTCGCTAGAAATGAAAATTTACCTGACAGAGGACAGGTTAACAAAACTTCTAAATGCTTGCCGTGTCCTTCATTCCATTCCACACCCGTCAGTGGCTCAATGCATGGAGGTAATCGGTTTAATGGTAGCGGCAATGGACATAGTACCCTTTGCACGCCTACATCTCAGACCACTACAATTGTGCATGCTAAGTCAGTGGAATGGGGATTACTCAGATTTGTCCCCTATGCTGAATCTGGATCAGGAGACCAGAAATTCTCTTCTATGGTGGCTCTCTCGGCCACATCTGTCCAAGGGGATGCCCTTCAGCAGACCAGATTGGACGATTGTAACAACAGACGCCAGCCTGTTAGGTTGGGGCGCTGTCTGGAATTCCCTTAAGACTCAGGGATCATGGACTCAGGAGGAGAGTCTCCTCCCCATAAACATTCTGGAATTAAGAGCAGTTTTCAATGCCCTTCTAGCTTGGCCTCAGTTAGCAACTCTGAGGTTCATCAGGTTTCAGTCGGACAACATCACGACTGTGGCTTACATAAACCATCAAGGAGGGACAAGGAGTTCCCTAGCAATGATGGAAGTCTCAAAGATAATTCACTGGGCAGAGTCTCAATCTTGCCACCTATCAGCGATCCACATCCCAGGCGTGGAGAACTGGGAGGCGGATTTTCTAAGTCGCCAGACTTTTCATCCGGGGGAGTGGGAACTTCATCCGGAGGTCTTTGCCCAAATACTTCGACGTTGGGGCAAGCCGGATCTGGATCTCATGGCGTCTCGCCAGAACGCCAAGCTTCCTTGTTACGGTTCCAGGTCCAGGGACCCAGGAGCGGTTCTGATAGATGCTCTGACAGCACCTTGGGCCTTCAACATGGCTTATGTGTTTCCACCCTTCCCGATGCTTCCTCGATTGATTGCCAGGATCAAACAGGAGAGAGCATCGGTGATTCTGATAGCACCTGCGTGGCCACGCAGGACCTGGTATGCAGATCTAGTGGACATGTCGTCCTGTCCACCCTGGTCCCTACCTCTGAGACAGGACCTTCTAATTCAGGGTCCTTTCAAACATCAAAATCGAATTTCTCTGAGGCTGACTGCATGGAGATTGAACGCTTGATTTTATCAAAGCGTGGATTTTCAGAGTCAGTAATTGATACCTTGATACAGGCTAGGAAACCTGTTACCAGGAAAATTTACCATAAAATATGGCGTAAATACTTACATTGGTGCGAATCCAAGAGTTACTCATGGAGTAAGGTTAGGATTCCTAGGATATTGGCCTTTCTACAAGAAGGTTTAGAAAAGGGTTTGTCTGCTAGTTCTTTAAAGGGACAGATCTCAGCTCTGTCCATCCTTTTACACAAACGTCTGTCAGAAGTTCCAGACGTTCAGGCTTTTTGTCAGGCTTTGGCCAGGATTAAGCCTGTGTTTAAGACTGTTGCTCCGCCGTGGAGCTTAAACTTAGTTCTTAACGTTTTACAGGGTGTTCCTTTTGAACCCCTTCATTCCATTGATATCAAGCTGTTATCTTGGAAAGTTCTGTTTTTAATGGCTATTTCCTCGGCTCGAAGAGTCTCTGAGTTATCGGCCTTACATTGTGATTCTCCTTATCTGATTTTTCATTCAGACAAGGTAGTTCTGCGTACTAAACCTGGGTTCTTACCTAAGGTAGTCACTAACAGGAATATCAATCAAGAGATTGTTGTTCCATCATTGTGCCCTAACCCTTCTTCAAAGAAGGAACGACTTCTACACAATCTAGACGTAGTCCATGCCCTGAAATTTTATTTACAGGCAACCAAAGATTTTCGCCAAACTTCTTCCCTGTTTGTCGTTTATTCTGGACAGAGGAGAGGTCAAAAAGCTTCTGCTACCTCCCTCTCTTTCTGGCTTCGTAGTATAATACGTTTAGCCTATGAGACTGCTGGACAGCAGCCTCCTGAAAGGATTACAGCTCATTCTACGAGAGCTGTGGCTTCCACTTGGGCCTTTAAGAATGAGGCCTCTGTTGAACAGATTTGCAAGGCTGCAACTTGGTCTTCACTTCATACTTTTTCCAAATTTTACAAATTTGACACTTTTGCTTCTTCTGAGGCTGTTTTTGGGAGAAAGGTTCTTCAGGCAGTGGTTCCTTCCGTGTAAAGATCCTGCCTGTCCCTCCCGTCATCCGTGTACTTTTAGCTTTGGTATTGGTATCCCATAAGTAATGGATGACCCGTGGACTGACTACACTTAACAGGAGAAAACAAAATTTATGCTTACCTGATAAATTCCTTTCTCCTGTAGTGTAGTCAGTCCACGGCCCGCCCTGTTTTCTATGGCAGGTCTAGATTTTAAATTAAACTCCAGTCACCACTGCACCCTATAGTTTCTCCTTTCTCGTTTGATTTCGGTCGAATGACTGGGTGTGACGTAGAGGGGAGGAGCTATATAGCAGCTCTGCTTGGGTGATCCTCTTGCACTTCCTGTTAGGGAGGAGATATAATCCCATAAGTAATGGATGACCCGTGGACTGACTACACTACAGGAGAAAGGAATTTATCAGGTAAGCATAAATTTTGTTTTTTCTTATATGCTGTCATTGGTCTGTCCCTAATGATAAGCAAGTCAGTCAGGAATGGGTGGTATAAGGGTAAAGCAAACTCTCATCATTTGTGCAAACTTTATAAGACTATGGGGCATATTTATCAAGGTCTGGCGGACCTGATCCGACACTGCGGATCAGGTCTGCCAGACCTCGCTGAATATGGCGAGCAATACGCTCGCCGTATTCAGCATTGCACCAGCAGCTCACAAGAGCTGCTGTTGCAACGCCGCCCCTGCAGACTCGCGGCCAATGGGCCGCCAGCAGGGGGTGTCAATCAACCCGATCGTACTCGATCGGGTTGTATTGTGGCTCAATCTTTGTGTCCACTGCTTCATAACATGGGACATCAAGCTCTATACGGAGCTTGTTAAATAGAGCCCATTAAGTGGTCAACAGAAAACATTTGGTATATTAATGAATAGTATGTGTATCTATTTTTATACAGCATAAGCTACAATTTATTAAAACGTCTTTACATTTATATGCTGCTGGAACAATTTTAAATTATGATTTTCTAATATTATGTTACTACTACTTTTTCTAACACTGCCCTACACAACAATTTTCATATAACAAGTAACAAAAAACAAAGTCATTGTAGAGGCTGTTGCAGTTTACTCCCAGTAAAACTGCACTTCTCAGGTCAATATTCCCAAATGATAGGGTGATAAATAACAGAAAACAAAGGGGCCAATTTATCAAAGCCCGAATGCTTCTTATTCCGTGCAAGCCTTCAGGCTCACCTTCTAATCAGGTTGATTGACACACCTTGCGGCCGATTGAATGTGCAGAGGGTATCATATTCACTTATTCCTACTTTTCTTATTTCTGATTCCCCTTGTCCTGCTGTAGCATATAATATGTAAAAAACAAACTACCTTGTAAAGGTATGGCTGTTAGTACCTTTAAGAAGTTGGGCTGCTACAGTAATAAATGTGCCACCTCCATAGTAACTGCAAAACAATTGTGTGTAAGAGAGATTGAGGCATTTTTAACAAATGTCTGTCGGACCTGATCCGACAGTGTGGCTCAGGTCCGACAGACCTCGCTGAATGCGGAGAGCAATACGCTCTCCGTATTCAGCATTGCACCAGCAGCTCGGCCGCCAGCAGGGGGTGTCAATCAACCTGATCGTACTCAATCGGGTTTAATTCTGGCGATTCCTGTCCGCCTCATCAGAGCAGGCGGACAGGGTTATGGAGCAGCGGTCTTTAGACCGCTTCTCCATAACTTGTGTTTCTGGCGAGTCTGAAGACTCGCCAGAAACACGGGCCCACAAGCTCCATTCAGAGCTTGATAGATAGGCCTCTTTGTGTGTGTTAGATATAGAGAATATGAGAGTGAGAAATAGGATGGGTGTCAGAGAGTGAGAGAAACTGTGTGAGTGTTTAAAAGTGTGTGAGTCTTATTTGTAAGAGTGTGTGAGAGTTAGTTTGTGTGAGTTTGTAAGATTGTGAGAGTTAGTTTGTGTGAGTGTGTAAGATTGTGAGAGTTAGTTTGTGTGTATCTGTGATTGTGTGCATATATATCTGAGTGTGGGTATATCCCTGGCTTTATATGTATGTGTGCATTTATTCCTGCCTCAGCTTGCTGCCAAGTGAACAAGAATATTCTCTTGTTAGGTATAAGAATAAGTTTACAATATTTTTTACTATAATTGTATACAATTAATGTTTTATTCTTAATACTAATGTATATTAGAAGCATAATACAAGTTTATGTATTACATTGTGCAAATTTGGCGTTGAAAAAGTTGGACCACTAAGACATTTCATAGGACCACTAGCTCTTGGGCAACTTTTTTTTTCAACCCCTGTTTATATATATATATATATATATATATATATATATATATATATATATATATATATATATATATATATATATATATATATATATATATATATATATATATATGTGTGTATGTGTATATATATATAGATATATAGATATATATATAGCTAGATATGTGCATATAACACTAAAGAAATGACGCTTTGCTACAATGTAAAGTAGTGAGTGCACAGCCTGTATAACAGTGTAAATTTGCTGTCCCCTCAAAATAACTTAACACACAGCCATTAATGTCTAAATCGTTGTCAACAAAAGTGAGTACACCCCTAAGTGGAAATGTCCAAATTGGGCTAAATTAGCCATACAGTCAAGCATGGTGGTGGGAGAGTCATAGTCTGGGCCTGCATGAGTGCTGCCGGCACTAGGGAGCTACAGTTCATTAAGAGAACCATGAATACCAACATGTTCTGTGACATACTGAAGCAGAGCATGATCCCCTCCCTTCGGGGACTGGGCCGCAGGGCAGTGTTCCAAAATGATAACGACCCAAAACACACCTCCAAGACGACCACTGCCTTGCTTAAGAAGCTGAGGGTAAAGGCGATGGACTGGCCAAGCATGTCTCCAGACCTAAACCCTATTGAGCATCTGTGGGGCATCCTCAAGCGGAAAGAGGGAAAGCGCAATGTCACTATCATCCACCAGCTCCGTGATGTCATCATGGAGGAGTGGAAGAGGACTCCAGTGGCAACCTGTGAAGCTCTGGTGAACTCCATGCCCAAGATGGTTAAGGCAGTGCTGGAAAATAATGGTGCTCACCAAAATATTGACACTTTGGGCCCAATTTGGACATTTCCACTTAGGGTTGTACTCACTTTTGTTGCCAACGGTTAGACATTAAAGGCTGTGTGTTGAGTTATTTTGAAGGGACAGCAAATTTACACTGTTATACAGGCTGTACACTCACTACTTTAAATTGTAGCAAAGTGTCATTTTTTCAGTGTTGTCACATGAAAAGATATAATAAAATATTTACAAAAATGTGAGGGGTGTACTCACTTTTGTGAGATACTGTATATATAAACATAGATAGATATGTGTGTGTATATACAGTATATATATATATATATATATATATATATATATATATATCTACAGTATATATTCACTCACACACATATATATATATACGTATATATATTTATATGTATATTTATATATATATATATATATATATATATATATGTATGTGTGTGTGTATAATTAAATATTGTAGAATTAAACACACTATCCACTATCTTTGATAAAGCGCAGGTTGTTCTGTGCGAAACGTATCAGAGAATATGGCTTTAAGATCCTTCTGTCTGGTTTTTAACATGTTACAATGAAGTATTTTTGATTTTAACCCCCTTGGGCTTACTCGCTGCGTTTTGAAATTTTTACTGTTTAGGGTGGTGTTTGCTACCTTATCCTCTAACCGAAAGGTAAAGTTTTGTTTGGATTTATAGTGAGGTCAGAAGAAGGAAGGACCTGGAAGATATAACAAATACAATATCCGCCACCGTTCAGTGGTGAGTGCATTGTTTTATTACTTGTCTATTCTGTTGTTACTGGACTTGTCCCACAAACAGACGGAAGTTGAGGATGCTGCATATTTTGTACTCCTCATGGTTGCCAACCGGAATGGGATGAGGAGCTGTAGTGTAATGATTGCACACTAATGGTTTAAGGATCGATAAGTGGAAAACATTGGCGATAGCATGCTAGAAGGAAGGTCGAGGGCGTAGGCAACCGGGTTAACTTTATGGAGAATACGGAAAGGCCCAATGTAACGGGGTGCCAGTTTTGGAGTAGGCACTATGAGGTTGAGGTTATGGAATGACAACCACACCCTATCCCCAAACTGGTAGAAAGGAGCAGGTAGACGCCTTCAGTCCACCTGGAGTTTTTGGTGCTGCATCAAAGCATGAAGGGAATTCTGAATCTGCACCCATGAGGAGTGGAGCAACCCGAAGATGATCCTCCAAAGCCGGAATGTGCTGGGGCGTAAACGAATCGTGTAACACAGATGGCTGTAACCCGTAGGAATAGGGATATTTGGGAGGACGAGTTGATAAAACTGTTCCTAGTAAACTGAGGGTAGTAGACCAGCCCAATTGTTGTGGTGGTCCGAGACATAGCAGTGAAGGAACTGCTCCAGGGCTTGGTTGGACCACTGAGCGGCACCATTAGACTGTGAATGGTAGGTCGAGGAGAAGGAGAGTCGAATTCACAACTAAGTGCAAAAGGCCCACCAGAACCTAGAGACAAACTGGCTACCCTGGTCCGAAAATATCTCCTTAGGTATGCAATGTGAATGGAAGACCTTTCTTGCAAACAATGAGGCAAGCTTCTGAGCTGTGGGCAGCTTTTTTAATGGTATGCAATGGACATCTTGGAAAAATGGTTGACAGCCATGAGGATAATGGTATAAACACGAGATAAAGGAAGGTCAACAATAAAGTCCATGGCTAGGTGGGACCAAGGATGGTTCCCCATTAGGGATAAGTTGTAGAAGGCCCACAGGAAGACGCAAAGGGGACTTGCTTTCACCATGAACGGAAAAGCCAGCCATGTATGCAGCAACATCAGTCGGCCACCAGAATTGCTGAGAAATAGCCCATGTCATCTGATTTTTACCAGGGCGACCGGTAATTTTGGAGTTATGATAGGTTCGCAATAGACTGATGTGCAAATTCTCAGGTACAAAACATTAAGATGATGATTTCTCTGGAGGAGCCATAGGATAAGTGGCCAGAATCTGCTCTCCCAAGGGAGAGTTTAAATTGGTGTGAATAGTTGCCAGGATATGATCAAAGGAATAACTGGAGTAGGCAAGGAATCTTCCCTGGACAACTCAGAAAATTGGCAAGACAACGCATCAGCAATCAAATTTTTTGAGCCAAGCAAATATGAGTCTGCATAATTGAATCGTGAAAGAAACAGGGCCCAAATGGCTTGGTGTGGTGAGAGCTTCTTGGCCTGAGAGAGATAGGTTAAATTCCTATGATCTGTTAGAAAAAGAACAGGAATAGTAATACCTTCAAGCAGAGGTCTCCACTCTTTGAGTGCTAGGATTTTGGCCAATAATTCTCTATTGCACTCTGCTGAAGATAGCTTTTTGGAAAAGAACCCGCAAGGGTGTAGGGGTCCATCTGGCATAGGACGTTGAGACAGGAGGTTTCCTACTCCTGTCTCAGATGCATCAACCTCAAGGATAAAATTTAAGGCAGGGTTGGGGTGAGACAGGATCGGAGCCATAGCAAAAGTGGACTTAAGAATTTTGAAAGCCTTAATAGCAGCAGGAGACCAATGATATGGATCACTGTCTATCTTAGTCAGGGATAGTTTTAATGTTGAGGAAACATTTCTGATAAATTTTCAATAATAGCAAAACCAAGGAAACTTTGGATGGAACAAAGGCCAGCAGGAAGAGGCCATTCTAAAATAGCCGAGACCATTCTGGGGATCCATGAAAAACCCCTCAGAGGAGATAATGTAGTCCAAAAGGTGACCTGGTACTGGTAAAATTCACATTTCTCAAGCTTGCAGAAAAGCCCATACTCGTGTAAACATTGCAGAACTCTACTAACATCCAAACGGTGCAACTCGAGGGAGGAGGAGTAAAATATCATCTAAATAGACTACCATGCATTGTTGTAACATGTTGCGGAGGACATCATTGATAAACTCCTGTAAGACAGTGGGAGCATTGCACAATCCGAAAAACATTAACTTATAATGCCCGCTCCTGGTGTTAAATGCTATCTTCAACTCTTGGCCTTCCTTGATCTTCACGAGATTATATGCACCCTTACTATACCCTTAGGTCGAGATTGATAATGACCGTTGCTCCCTTGAGGTGGTCTTAACTCGCTGCCATTCTTCTTTACAAAGAAAATGCCAGCACTTGCTGTAGAAGTGGACTTGTGAATGAACCCCCAGGAAAGTGCATCCACCACGTACTCTTCCATGGCCCTATTCTCTGCAACAAAGAGAGTTAAGCTTTGCCAGAAGGATGGATTGCACCTGGCTTCAATTCGATAGCACAATCGTAGCATGCACCATATCGAAGACATCCTGATACTCCAGATATTTGGTAGGTAACATGGAGACCGAGGATGTACAAATTAGCTTAACCAGACAGTAGTGTTACATTGAGGAGACCAAGAGAGGATCTCAGCTGTCTGCCAATTGAAGGTTGGGTTATGTTTCTGGAGAGACGGGTAACCCAGAACAATTGGATAGTGCGGAGAGGAAATATCCTGGAAATATAAAGACTCCCTGTGTAGAGCCCTTACAGCCAGGTTGATCAGAATAGTTTTGTGGGTACTATGTGCAGGCTGTATGTGTCTACCATCAATGGCCTCAATGGCCATGGAGCAGTTCAAGGCAACAGAGGAATTTAATTCTCTGAGGCAAATGTACTGTCAATGAAGTAGCCAGTGGCACGGGAATCTACTAGGGACTGAGTGACAGCAGAGGAATCAGCCCAGGAGAGGACAAATTTAATTAATGATTTGTCTCTTTGGAGAACCGGGGATGAGGAAAGTCCACCCAAGGTCTGCACCCGACAGGAGCTTAGGTGCTAGTGTTTCCCGAATGTGTTGGACATCTTTTAAGGAGATGCCCACTGAGACCACAGTAAAGGTATAGGGAAGAATGTGTTGGGAAGAAAATGTGGGAGCCAGTCTGGTAGGATGCCTCCACCGGCATTCCTTAAAGGATGGTGTCACGGATACTGGGGTGCAGGGCTTAAACTCCTACCCCCCTACCATGCCCCCCTCGTTTCTCAGAAGTTTTGGGCTCCTCAGAGCAACCACGATCTCCCAGAGCTTTGGTTTCCCTTGTTTTGATATGTTAACCTGATCTTGAAAGAGCTGAACTCTGACCGATGTATCCCTTTCTGGCCAGCCGGTCGGGCCCCTGGAACTACCGGCTGCCGCACCCAGTGCCCTCCAGGAATCTTTACCTCCGGCCGCTTCAAAGGCCCCTTGCCCCAGAGCTCCACTCTCTTGGGGAGGGTGAGAGATGGGCCAGTTGCCGGAGGTGAGCTCCATCGGGAACCAGGGTTTCTGAGCCCTATTCAGCAGACCGCCCGTTGGCTGGCCGACCCTCTGGGACTGTCGGCCGGCCACATCAGCTCGGATCTCCGGCCCTCTTCAACCCTGGTTGCTCCAGGAGCTCTGCTCTTTTGTGCTCAGTTCCCCATGGGAAGGGCAAGAAGCAGGATGCTCCCTTGGGAACCAGGGGTCCCAGACCCCCCTTTAACACCCATTTCCCAGGGGTCTTCCCGGTGTACGTTTGGTCGCCCATAACTCTCAAGCCACGCTATGGATCACAGTGCTTTTTGGCGGGAAGCAGTTTGAGACCCAGGGCTTTCCAACGACACCATCTCTATACAGCTGGACACTGGGGGCCATTGGACATTATAGAGATGCCAGATTTGGGGAACTGATAAGGCTCTTATCAAGATCAGTTTGTGTATAAATGGCATGTGTTTTTACGAATATATTGTGCTTCCTGTTTAAACCTGAAAGCTAGTCTGTCTAGTTATTTAGGTGGACCCTGCTAAAATCACTTTCTCCGCTACATAGTGGCAGGTTCCAGATATCGTGAGGATCCAATGGCAGAGCTATCCAGTTGGGGTAGCAGGAATCCACCACAGATGGTCTCTCCCTGAGCCTGGTATCGATCAGGTTTAGGAAATAAATGAGAGCCTCAAGCTCACTAGGCAGGTCTCTAGCCGCAATCTCGTCTTTTAGGGTATCGGAGAGGCCACTTGAGAAAGCGGCCACCAGAGCCTCGTTATTCCAGCCCACCTCTGCTGTCAGGGTACAAAATTCAATGGCATACTCAGCAACAGTACATGTACCCTGTCGAATTGACATGACATAGGTGGAATGAGACGGTATATTGAATATTCTACAAAAGGAGGCAAAAAATTGGTGGCAATTATATATTTCCGGTTTATTTTTCTCCCATAGAGCATTCGATCAGGCCAAAGCCTTATCCTAGAACATCAAAATCAGGAATCCCACCTTTGACCTATTGGATGGAAATGCCTGGGGAGCCATTTTGAAGTAAATGCCCACCAGGTTAAAGGGACAGTCTACACTAAAATTGTTATTGTTTAATTTGCACAATTTGCATTGTTTGCACAACCAATATTGTTATATTAATATACTTTATAACATTTAAACCTTTAAATTTCTGCCTGTTTCTAAGCCACTAAAGACAGCCTCTTATCACATGCTTTTTATTAGCAGAAGACTGCTAGTTCATGTGGGCCATATAGATAACATTGTGTTCACGCCCGGGGAGTTATTTAAGATTTAGCACAACACAGCACTAATTGGCTAAAATGCAAGTCAATAGATAATAAATAAAAAGTCATGTGATCAGGGGGCTGTCAGAAGGTGCTTAGAAACAAGGTAATCACAGAGGTTAAAAATATATAAATACAACTGTGTTTGTTATTCAAAACTGGCAAATGGGTAATAAAGGAATGTATCTTTTAAAACAATAACAATTATATTGAAGACTGTCTATTTAAGGAAGCCACAACATTGACTTGGGTAGCCCCCATAACACTGAGGGGGGGGGGGCTGAACCGGTCATATACTTAGCGACAGCTGGTTCAGCAGCGGGCAATAGGGGGAAGCCACAGGCCTAGAAACAACTGGATCAAGATGGGTAGTGCGTGCAAGGATGATCTGCAGTGCCAGAGCAAACTGATCCATACAGTGATCTTGTTGTCCCAGCCTATATACCAACATGGGTAGTGTAGGAATACCTGCACCATCAGGATTCATTGCCCTTGCATAATGTGAAGGAACCTAAAAAACTGACGAAAACAGAAAGTGCAGGTTAAAAAATAAATAGAGTTTATTGAAAATCGCAATAAACCAACAATTAAACGACAATAGGGAAATCCAGGACGTAGTCAGTACCAAGCCAGAGGTCAGATGCCAATGCAGGTAGTCAGTAAAAGCCGAGTCAGGAAATCAGTCAGCCAAAGCCAGGGTCATACACTGAGAACACAATATAGGTGAGCACTTGGTAGGTCTGGACTCACACAAGGGTGGAGACAGAATGGACTGGGTGATGGTTATATAGTAAACTGGTGTTATATCATTACTGAGAGATAAGAAGTTGAAAGAATTTGCTAGTAGTTGCAGAGTGATGATGTTCACTAGTTTGCCCAAAAGAGGGCATGTGAGATTAATGCACAGTGTCAGAACCACTGCAAGAGAATCCAGAAATGGGCCTGCATCCAAGTGAAACAAGGAAGGGTGAGTAACACTGACACTTATAGAAAGCCCCCTAGCACCATAAAAGTTACTCATCATTGTGTTAAACTGTTTCTGTGTGTGTTCTGTAGATATTACTAGAGAATTTGACTAGAAACATTTCTATTATACCACTCTAGGCTTGGGGATCATTTTGCAAACTACACAAGTTATGTATAAATATTTTAATAAGAGGTCATTTTAGCTCTCAACCCTGTCAATGATATACCATGTTCCACCAATAGAACACCCACTTCTTCACTCACAGGCCTCCCTGACTCAGTACCCAGCCTCTTCGCTCCATGTATGGAGCTCTGCAGGGTGTTTGGCCTCCATAAAAGTTCAAGCTCTAGAACCTTTCATGGTTGGGGACCCTACTTCTCTTATTAATCTTTCTTGCTAGGTATAAGCTCTTCTGACAGGTCCCTCCTCCTGTATAGAATGTTATGTATTTTTATATGTTATCAAAAAACATTGTCATTGTATATCCCCATCTTTGTACCCAACGCTATGAAATTTTGCGGCGCTATACAAATAAATGATAATAATACTGCACTTATTTGTACCCACCCCAACCTTATAAAGTGTCCCCTAGCACCATAAACGTTGTGTTAATGTGTTTGTGTGTGTGTTTTGTGGATATAACTAGAAAATGTAATTGGAAACATTTCTATTATGCCACTCTGGGGTCGGGGTCATTTTAAAAATAGAAGTAAATTAGAAAGTTGTTTAAAATTGCATGCTGATTCCGAATCATAAAATCATTTTTGGGAGGGTTTCATATCCCTTAAATAATTGATAATTTTATAATTTGATTGAATGATTTTCTTCTTTGTTTCTTGCTTTTTCTCACAGCTTCACCAACAGTGAAAATGAGTAGGAAAATATTAACTGATTCTAAGCAAACTGTGCTCCAGTGTTCAATCACTGGCTACTATCCCTCTGATGTTAAGGTGACTTGGCTAAAGAATGGGAAAACGCTAACTAATTCAGCTCGGAGCACACCACAGCGGAATTCAGACAGAACCTTTAGAGTAAACAGCACAATGAGCTTTACACCCGCTGAGGTCAGCGATCAACCGGACATTGTGTGTCAAGTGCAACATAATTCCCTAGAGAATCCAATCCAAGCTGGCTTAAAAGTGGATGGAAGTAAGATCAACTGAATTACATTTATTACATTACTATATTTATATCTTGTATTATGGGAAAGTAAAATAATGTAATTACTTGACATTGCTGCTAAAGTTTAGTAATAAATCACTACATCATACTGTAATATGACCCAGATTACAAGTGGCGTGCTAATGATAGCATGGGCTGCTATAGCATTATTGCTGAACCATGATAAAATTAGTGCACAAATTAATTTTACAAGTCCATGAGCGGCCGACATCACTAAATCAATGATATTGCAAGTTGATAGTTGCGGCTAGTGCTCAAGCGAAAGCCAATATAGCACTGGAAGAATTAGGGTTATAAAGGGATAGAGTATATTACAGGATGTTTGACTGGGAATGGCTCAAATGTGCATAAATGTCTAAATATTTGTATGTATATGTGTGTGTGTGTATATATATATATATATATATATATACTGTATATATATATATATATATATATATATATATATATATTTATATACACACACAGGTACAGATCCCCAAATCCGGATTTCCAAAATCCAAACACCAAGATTACAAGTTTTGCGGTATGGTGCGCTATGGCTATACCACTGAAAAATTGGCCATTGCGCATGGAATGGCAGGTCTCCAGTATTACAAGTTGCGGCGGTATAGCTTTAATGCAAACGTTTTAGCCTGTAATGCAACAATTAATTCCGCACTCCAAAAATTACGTTTAAGTGCGGGATTTTCTATACCACTGTATTACAGGTTGTGCGGTCCGACTAAAATACTTTCATTGTAGCCTTTACCGCCCTGATCCATACCACGATCTGAGACCAGTAGTTATGGATTTTGAGAAACAAAAATGTTTCACAAAACTTATAACTAAAATGTTACAACGTACATTAACACCCATAAACTACCTATTAACCCCTAAACCGCCATCCACCCGCATCGCAAATACTATATTAAACTTATTAACCCCTAAATCGACGCCCACCCACATCGCCAACACTAAAAAATCTAGTAACCACTGGCCCCCACATCGCTAATACTATAATACAACTATTAACCACTAAACCACAGGTCCCCCACATCGCAACTAATAAACTAAACCTATTAACCTCTAAAATGCCGACCCCCCACATCGCAACACACTAAATTAAACTATTAACCCCTAAACCCAACACCCCCCTAATTTTAGATTAAATTTACAATATAACTACCTTTAAATAAATAAAAACTTACCTGTGAAATAAAAAAAAACTAAGTTTAAACTATAAAGTAACCTAACATTACTATTTTAAAACAATAAAATTAACGAACAATAAAAAAACTTAAATTACAAATTTTTAAAAATCCTAACACTACGAAAAAATAAAAAAATGTACATTACAAAAAAATAAAAAATCTAAAATTACAAAAAAATAAACAACTCTAAGATTACAAAAATAATAAATGAAATTATCAAAAGTAAGAACAATTAAATCTAATTTAATACCCCTATAAAAATACACCCCCCCAAATAAACCCCCCCTTAAAAGGGCCTTTTGTAGGGCATTGCCCTAAGTTAAACAGCTCTTTTATATAAAAAAATA
Source organism: Bombina bombina (assembly GCF_027579735.1). Lineage (NCBI taxonomy): Eukaryota > Metazoa > Chordata > Amphibia > Anura > Bombinatoridae > Bombina > Bombina bombina. The sequence continues at coordinate 40,700,075 of NC_069509.1, forward strand.
CTAAGTTCCCCCTAACTGTAAACCCCACCACCCAACCAATCCCCCAAAATAAAAAACCTAAGTCTACAAAAAAACAAAGATACCTATTGCCCCTATATGTTAATTTAGTGTTGGCTATGTCGGGGGCTGCGGATTATGGGTGTTTAGACTAGGGGTTTATGTTATGGTGTTAGGTTTTAACATAACTTTTATTTTTCCCCATAGACATCAATGGGGTTGCATTATAGTGATCACCATTCCATTCCGCGATCTCAGGTGTTAGTTTTTTTCTAACACTTTCTCCCCATTGATGTCTATGTCATTTTTTTGCGTTATTTACGCACCCGGTTTAGCGCAACACTTGTAATCTTGGTGAAAGTTTTTAATTAATATTTTTTTGAAAATAATATTATCAAAAATTACTATTTTTCCACGTCTGTATGTCACGAAAGTATTAAAAAAACAATATAAAACTACATTTAGGTTACATGTATAAGCTGTATTATTACATGTAAATATTGTCTAAATGACATAAGATATTATTGTTTACACTTCCATCCCCTCCAAACTGTCCCATTTTTTAGATGCAATTATTCAAAAATCTAAACTTTTCCGGTCCCAAGCAGTTTGGATAAAAAGTTTTCTACAGCCCTTCCCATTTAAATAACTTGAAATATGCAATGTCATTTTAAAACAATTTTAATATGTGTTTACGTGTTTTTAATAGAAATACTTGAAACTCCTATGTTCTTCACTTAAAGAAAAATGTATTTTTATTTGTAAATATAAATTTTTATATATACTCTATATATATAAAATCTGTATATTTTCATAAAGATATATATTTTACAAAAAAATATACAGAAATGTTATATAAAAAGAAAAGAAAAAGAAAAAGAACAGTTCCTTGTACGTGTAGAACATAGGAAGTAGAAGTATTCCTAATGCATCTTTGCGAGCGATAAACAGAAAGGGCATTCCCATAGAAGTCAGTGGTTAAAGGGAGTTAGCGCGGCGGTCGTGATATCTGAACTCCTAAGTTAGTGCGCCTGATTCTTTCACTCACACACTAACTTTTTACTTTCAACTTTTAATACCAACACTGTTATTGTTACTGTTATTGTTTTACTTTGAGTGCAGTTAGCGCTCACGAGTAATACAAAAATTATTGCTCCACTTGTAATGTAGCCCAAAATAATTTTTATTCATTGAACTATATCTGTGTTTCTCTCCAGCTTTTCCTTCTGTGCAGATTTTCTCCTCACCAGTTCAGAAGAATGTGGAAGAAAAGTTTATGTGTGAAGTGAGTGGACTCGACCCTAAATTTGTCAACGTGAACTGGCTGCAGAGTGGGAGGGATATAGAGATGAAGAACATTAGTGCAAGCTCTGCTCTCTATTACTCCTTAAGAACAACTATAAACAGAGAACTTGATACTAATATCTCTTGTGTGGTACAACATGAGTCACTGTCTGATCATATCTCTAATACAATACAACTGAAAGGTGATGGTGAGTACATATTACTCTGGAAGTCAATTAGAAAATAAACCCTTTATTAAGGCTACTTTATTCAATACATGTGATTACCAGTGGTGTTTTTTAGGGGTGTTGGGGGGTGTTCTATACTTCTATTACTGTAGTACCCCCATACCTCAGCTGCCCAGATACTGTATATGCATTGTAGTACTTTTACAAGTTGCATAGAGAGAGGTTAAGGAGGGAGAAGGGGCATTTAAAATATACATTTAAGTAAGATGACCCCCCGTATATTCTACACCCTAAGTGCTAGATTACAAGAGGAGTGCTAATTTCTCGGGCGTCCACAACTGGGCAAATTTTTCTTAAAAAGAAAAAAATAAAGATCAAGGGGTCAAGTTGAAGGTTAGTAGATTCAGGAGTAATTCACGGAAACTACTTTAAAGAAAGGGTGATTGATTCATAGAATGCACTTCCACAAATGACAAACACTGTGTAGGACTTCAAGGATGCCTGTGATAAACATAAGGCTTTCATACAAACTAGATATGTTAATAATTTTAGGAAAACTTGTTGGGCCTTTGGATCTTATCCACCATCCAAATCTGTGTTTCTATGTTTTATATTAAATAGAGAATAACCTCTTTCAAATGAGATGATTGCTAGTAGTGGAATAATAACTTTATTTATTGACACAATACCCAGTATAGACGGTGCATAGAGACAATCTGATGCTTTCACACTAAACCTGACACTTCATCAAGTGACCCTTTAGCAGAATGAGGAGAGTTTCACTAACACAACTTATTTTCCTGAAGTCCTTTGTTTGTTGGGGAATTTAGATATTTCTCCTTCCAAGTAAACCCTTAGGGGTGGATTTAATAAAGGTCGAGTGGACATTATTCAATGTAGTGAATCATGTCCGCTCAACTTCGCTAAATGCTAACAGCATACACTGTCGGCATTTAACATCGCACAAGCATTTCTTGTGAAATGCTTGTGCAATGTCGCCCCCTGCTCGCTAGCTGGGGCCGTCAATCATCCCAATCGGATCGGATCGAGATGATTTCAGTACGTCACCTAAAAGGTCTTGTGACCGCTGCTTCATAGCTTTAATTTCTGGCGGACCAGAAACGATTGGGCATTGATGCAGCATCCACTGATTAAATGTACCCCGTTGCCTCCCTCCCAGCATCCACAGTCACCTCTGATCACAATATACACTTAATAAATAGCTGCTGATGTAACAATCTCTTTATAGCTCAATCTGTAATTTTTATAACCAATTAATTGATTATACCACAAATTTCTTGTAACTAACCCATAAGTTATAATGATTCTGTAGCATTAAAGGCTAATTTTTTCATATTTCTTCTTAAGATTTCAGACAACGTATCAGAACGAGGGAAACTACAGTCGTTATTCTGACCATGTTATTGACAGCGGTTTTATCTGGGATTGTGCTGTGGAATTTGATCAGCAAAAAAAAATGTAAGTGAATAATTTTAACATTCTGTCTGTTTTTTAATACTTTTAAATAATGAAAATATTTTGTGGAATACACATGCTTTCAGAATTAGGGGCCAATTTAATAGGGGCCGAATGGGGCCGTATACTCCTGTTTCTGTGCGAGCCTTCAAGCTCGCCAGAAACAGGAGTTAAGAACAGGAGCAGCGGTCTTAAGACCACTGCTCCTTAAAGTGAATGTAAATTTTGATGCTAAAGTGCCCGGTTTTTAAAAATTTGATTAAAAACAGGGGCACTTTAATTCATCAAAATTTACATTTCACTCTTTTTGTGAAAATTTTTTTTACCTTTTAATCTTCACAGCAGCTCCAGCTTCCTCCGGTCGTCACAAGCCATTTCTGATGTCAGAAATGATGGAAAGGTCATCCTCCAATCACGGCTTCCCCCCCGGGGGAATCAGTGTCTGATTCAATGCCGTGATTGGAGGAAGCCGGATTCCTCATTTTAGACCCAAGAAGAGGCTTTGCAACGGGTGGAGGAAGCTGGAGCTGCTGTCAAGATTAAAAGGTAAGTTTTTTTTTTCACAACAGGAATGAAATGTACATTTTGATGAAGTAAAGTGCCCCTGTTTTTAATCGAACTTTTAAAAACCGGGCACTTTAGCATCAAAATTTACACTTACATAAACTCGTCTGCCGCCTCTGAGGCGGCAGACAGCATACCGCCAGATTGCATACGATCGGGTTGATTGACACTGCAGGGGGTGGCGGCATTGCACAAGCAGTTCACCAGCGTATGCTGTTGGCATTTATCGATGTTGTGCAGACATGATCGCTACAGCGGATCATGTCTGCCAGACACATGATAAATTGACCCCTTAGTGTATATCAATGTGTAATCAAATACCAAACATAAAATAAACTATATTAATATCTGTAGCCCAACACACACCCTCTGTGTCTTAAAGAAGGTACAAATCCTGCAGTGATTGGTGGCTTCCTAAATATGCTACTATGGATTGGCTCACTGGTTGTCTTCCTCTTAGTAGTACATTGTAGCTTATTAGCTTGACTTTAACTATGTGCTTAACACCTTTACAGGGTTTAATAAAATATATTTCTTGTTATTTAGAATTTTGGGCTTTCTAATTATGAGATTGGAAGTGCATACTGTGAACATCAAAAAGCCTAACGCTGCTACATATTTTTAATTGGCCTAATAGAGGTGGAGGATTAAATACTTTAAAACAATGAAAGTTTTGTTAACACAATGAAGAGTTTGGCTATTAAAGGGCCACTAAACCCAAAATCTTTCTTTCATGATTCATATAGAGAATAGAAATTTAAACAACATTACAATTTACTTCCATTATTTATTTTGCTTCATTTTTTCAATTTTTTTAGTTGAAGAAAAAGCAATGCACATAGTGAGCCAATCACACAAGGCTTCTATGTGCAGCAACCAATCAGCAGCTAGTGAGCATATCTAGATATGCTTTTCATCAAAGAATATCAAGAGAATAAAACAAATTAGATAATATAAGTAAATTAGAAAGATGTTTAAAATTGCATTCTCATTCTAAATCATAAAAGAAAAAATGTGGGTGGCATGTCCCTTTAAGTAGAGCTTGGCTATTAAAACAAATGCAGCAAACATAGAGATAAGGGGTTGATTTATGAAGCATTTATGAAGCAGAAGTTAAGAAGCAGCGGTCCTAAGACCGCTGCTCCTTAACTCGTCCACCACCTCTGAATTGGCGGACAGCAATCAGCCCGATCGAATACGATCGGGTTGATTGACACCCCCGCAAATCTGCAGGGGGTGGTATTGAACCAGCAGTTCACAAGAACTGTTGGTGCAATGATAATCGGCATTTATTGATGTGCAGCGCCCATGATTCGCTATAGCGGATCATGTCTGTCCGCACCATGATAAATTTACCCCAAGGTATTCAGATCCCTTTCACATGTACGTTAATTTCTTGAAAAACTACTGAAAAGTCTTGCATTTATATGTGTTTTATATAACTCTTTTCTTCTGAAAAGGATTGCTCACATGATGCACACATACAGGCCCATTTATCAAGCTCCGTACGGAGCTTGAAGGGCCGTGTTTCTGGCGAGTCTTCAGACTCGCCAGAAACACAAGTTATGAAGCAGCGGTCTAAAGACCGCTGCTCCATAACCCTGTCCGCCTGCTCTGAGCAGGCGGACAGGAATCACCGGAAATCAACCCGATCGAATACGATCGGGTTGATTGACAGCTCCCTGCTGGCGGCCGATTGGCCGCGAGTCAGCAGGGGGCGGCGTTGCACCAGTAGCTCTTGTGAGCTGCTGGTGCAATGTTAAATGTGGAGAGCGTATTGCTCTCCGCATTTAGCGAGGTCTTGCGGACCTGATCCGCAGTGTCGGATCAGGTCCGCAAGCCCTTTGATAAATGGGCCCCTAAGTGCCTTGCAGGGTGTAAATATAGCCTTTAAGACCCAGTTCAGCTTCCGTAGAATACATTTTCAGTATACGTTTTTTGCAATGCTTTTCAAGCATAATGTTTATGTCTTTAGTAACAGCATTTTCATAAAAACAGTTAAAGGGACATTAAACCCACATTTTTGTATTTCATGATTCAGATAGAGCAGCAATTATAAGCAACTTTCTAACGGCTAGATTTAGAGTTTTGTCGGTAACGACCCGCGTAGCTAACGCCGGCTTTTTTCTGGCCGCACCTTTAAAATAACTCTGGTATTGAGAGTCCACAGAATCGCTGCGTTAGGCTCCAAAAAAGGAGCGTAGAGCATTTTTAATGCAACTGCAACTCTCAATACCAGAGTTGCTTACGGACGCGGCCAGCCTCAAAAACGTGCTCGTGCACGATTCCCCCATAGGAAACAATGGGGCTGTTTGAGCTGAAAAAAAACCTAACACCTGAAAAAAAGCCGCGTTCAGCTCCTAACGCAGCCCCATTGTTTGCTATGGGGAAACACTTCCTACGTCTGCACCTAACACCCTAACATGAACCCCGAGTCTAAACACCCCTAACCTTACACTTATTAACCCCTAATATGCCGCCCCCGCTATCGCTGACCCCTGCATATTATTTTTAACCCCTAATCTGCCGCTCCGTAAACCGCCGCTACTTACATTATCCTTATGTACCCCTAATCTGCTGCCCCTAACACCGCCGACCCCTATATTATATTTATTAACCCCTAATCTGCCCCCCCAACGTCGCCGCAAGCTATCTACACTTATTAACCCCTAATCTGCCGAGCGGACCGCACCGCTACTATAATAAAGTTATTAACCCCTAATCCGCCTCACTAACCCTATAATAAATAGTATTAACCCATAATCTGCCCTCCCTAACATCGCCGACACCTAACTTCAATTATTAACCCCTAATCTGCCGACCGGAGCTCACCGCTATTCTAATAAATGTATTAACCCCTAAAGCTAAGTCTAACCCTAACACTAACACCCCCCTAAATTAAATATAATTTTAATCTAACAAAATTAATTAACTCTTATTAAATAAATTATTCCTATTTAAAGCTAAATACTTACCTGTAAAATAAATCCTAATATAGCTACAATATAAATTATAATTACATTGTAGCTATTTTAGGATTAATATTTATTTTACAGGCAACTTTGTAATTATTTTAACCAGGTACAATAGCTATTAAATAGTTAAGAACTATTTAATAGTTACCTAGTTAAAATAATTACAAAATTACCTGTAAAATAAATCCTAACCTAAGTTACAATTAAACCTAACACTATACTATCATTAAATTAATTAAATAAAATACCTACAATTACCTACAATTAAACCTAACACTACACTATCAATACATTAATTAAATACAATATCTACAAATAACTACAATGAAATAAACTAACTAAAGTACAAAAAATAAAAAAGAACTAAGTTACAAAAAAAAAAATATTTACAAACATAAGAAAAATATTACAACAATTTTAAACTAATTACACCTACTCTAAGCCCCCTAATAAAATAACAAAGACCCCCAAAATAAAAAATGCCCTACCCTATTCTAAATTACTAAAGTTCAAAGCTCTTTTACCTTACCAGCCCTGAACAGGGCCCTTTGCGGGGCATGCCCCAAGAAGTTCAGCTCTTTTGCCTGTAAAAAAAAACATACAATACCCCCCCAACATTACAACCCACCACCCACATACCCCTAATCTAACCCAAACCCCCCTTAAATAAACCTAACACTAAGCCCCTGAAGATCATCCTACCTTGTCTTCACCTCACCAGGTATCACCGATCCGTCCTGGCTCCAAAATCTTCATCCAACCCAAGCGGGGGCTGGCGATCCATCATCCGGTGGCTGAAGAGGTCCAGAAGAAGCTCCAAAGTCTTCATCCTATCCGGGAAGAAGAGGCGATCCGGACCGGCAACCATCTTGATCCAAGCGGCATCTTCTATCTTCCTCCGATGGCGACCGGCTCCATCCTGAAGACCTCCACCGCGGACCCATCTTCATCCGGTGACGTCCAACTGAAGAATGACAGTTCCTTTAAGGGACGTCATCCAAGATGGCGTCCCTCGAATTCCGATTGGCTGATAGGATTCTATCAGCCAATCGGAATTAAGGTAGGAATATTCTGATTGGCTGATGGAATCAGCCAATCAGAATCAAGATCAATCCGATTGGCTGATCCAATCAGCCAATCAGATTGAGCTCGCATTCTATTGGCTGATCGGAACAGCCAATAGAATGCGAGCTCAATCTGATTGGCTGATTCCATCAGCCAATCGGATTGAACTTGATTCTGATTGGCTGATTTCATCAGCCAATCAGAATATTCCTACCTTAATTCCGATTGGCTGATAGAATCCTATCAGCCAATCGGAATTCGAGGGACGCCATCTTGGATGACGTCCCTTAAAGGAACCGTCATTCTTCAGTTGGACGTCGCCGGATGAAGATGGGTCCGCGGTGGAGGTCTTCAGGATGGAGCCAGTCGTCATCGGATGAAGATAGAAGATGCCGCTTGGATCAAGATGGTTGCCGGTCCGGATCGCCTCTTCTTCCCTGATAGGATGAAGACTTTGGAGCCTCTTCTGGACCTCTTCAGCCACCGGATGATGGATCGCCAGCCCCCGCTTGGGTTGGATGAAGATTTTGGAGCCAGGACGGATCGGTGATACCTGGTGAGGTGAAGACAAGGTAGGATGATCTTCAGGGGCTTAGTGTTAGGTTTATTTAAGGGGGGTTTGGGTTAGATTAGGGGTATGTGGGTGGTGGGTTGTAATGTTGGGGGGGGTATTGTATGTTTTTTTTTACAGGCAAAAGAGCAAAAGAGCTGAACTTCTTGGGGCATGCCCCGCAAAGGGCCCTGTTCAGGGCTGGTAAGGTAAAAGAGCTTTGAACTTTAGTAATTTAGAATAGGGTAGGGCATTTTTTATTTTGGGGGTCTTTGTTATTTTATTAGGGGGCTTAGAGTAGGTGTAATTAGTTTAAAATTGTTGTAATATTTTTCTTATGTTTGTAAATATTTTTTTATTTTTTGTAACTTAGTTCTTTTTTATTTTTTGTACTTTAGTTAGTTTATTTCATTGTAGTTATTTGTAGATATTGTATTAAATTAATGTATTGATAGTGTAGTGTTAGGTTTAATTGTAGGTAATTGTAGGTATTTTATTTAATTAATTTAATGATAGTATAGTGTTAGGTTTAATTGTAACTTAGGTTAGGATTTATTTTACAGGTAATTTTGTAATTATTTTAACTAGGTAACTATTAAATAGTTCTTAACTATTTAATAGCTATTGTACCTGGTTAAAATAATTACAAAGTTGCCTGTAAAATAAATATTAATCCTAAAATAGCTACAATGTAATTATAATTTATATTGTAGCTATATTAGGATTTATTTTACAGGTAAGTATTTAGCTTTAAATAGGAATAATTTATTTAATAAGAGTTAATTAATTTCGTTAGATTAAAATTATATTTAACTTAGGGGGGTGTTAGTGTTAGGGTTAGACTTAGCTTTAGGGGTTAATACATTTATTAGAATAGCGGTGAGCTCCGGTCGGCAGATTAGGGGTTAATAATTGAAGTTAGGTGTCGGCGATGTTAGGGAGGGCAGATTAGGGGTTAATACTATTTATTATAGGGTTAGTGAGGCGGATTAGGGGTTAATAACTTTATTATAGTAGCGGTGCGGTCCGCTCGGCAGATTAGGTGTTAATAAGTGTAGGCAGGTGGAGACGACGTTGAGGGGGGCAGATTAGGGGTTAATAAATATAATACAGGGGTCGGCGGTGTTAGGGGCAGCAGATTAGGGGTACATAAGTATAACGTAGGTGGCGGTCGGCAGATTAGGGGTTAAAAAATGTAATCGAGTGGCGGCGATGTGGGGGGACCTCGGTTTAGGGGTACATAGGTAGTTTATGGGTGTTAGTGTACTTTAGAGTACAGTAGCTAAGAGCTTTATGAACCGGCGTTAGCCCAAAAAGCTCTTAACTACTGACTTTTTTCTGCGGCTGGAGTTTTGTCGTTAGATTTCTAACGCTCACTTCAGACACGACTCTAAATACCGGAGTTAGAAAGATCCCATTGAAAAGATAGGATACGCAATTGACGTAAGGGGATCTGCGGTATGGAAAAGTCGCGGCTGAAAAGTGAGCGTTAGACCCTTTTTTGAGTGACTCCAAATACCGGAGTTAGCCTAAAACCAGAGTAAGGAGCCTCTAACGCTGGTTTTCACGGCGACAGCCAAACTCCAAATCTAGCCGTAATTGACTCCTATTATCAATTTTTCTTCATAATCTTGGTATCTTTATTTCAAAAAGCTAGAATGTAAGCTTAGAAGCCAGACCATTTTTGGTTCAGCACCTGGGTAGTGATTGCTGATTGGTGGCTAAATGTTACAGATGTCACCATATATCTTAAACCCTATTAAGCAAATGGTAACAACCAAAATGTGAAAATAATAGAAATAACATAATATATTTAAAAATAAAATGACATAATAAATAAAGAGGTTAATGTATGATCAATTTAGATTATACATAAAATTCTAACAAAAACATTAATTTTAACTACCTCAACAAAAATAGGAGTCGGCACAAAAGGATCAATAGACTATATCCAATGCAATCATCAAGCTGAAAGGTAAATATTATGATTAAATAAATGACTATGCCCCTGTCACTTACTGCTTGATGTTTTTAATGTGATTTTTAATAAACCATTTTTAACAAAAGCTAAGTGCAAGCACCTTATTATCCGTTGGAACCACATCCTGGGGCCAATTGTTCCTTGGATTTTCATCCTGTTTCCCAGTCTGAAGCCAGGAGAAGGGTTATCTGATGCACCCTGAGATATCAGCTTGCTACTACCAGCACATAAGGGGGCTATTGTCACACGTGCGTACCCATTTGGCCTCAAATGATGCTCTTTTGCTTGTGGCACCATTGATCTACACATGAGGCGCTCCTCGGTTTTGTGTCAATTATAACTACCAGTATTGAAAAGCAGGGTTAAATATTAAAATACCAACACAAAGGTGCAAATGCACAAATATGTAAACAGATTATTTATTAAAACATACACTATATGAAATGGAGAGAGTTTTAGGAGCATTGATTTGGAGAGAAAGAGAGAGAGGGGAAATAAATATGGCTGCTCTTCTTGCAGTCATTTGAATGGGCATGTTTTTGAGAACAATGAGTTGTAGTTTCAATGAGCAAAACCAGCTACTTCTAAAAAAAATAATAAACAAATTAAAGTTAAGCAAATGTTCACTACAGCTTCTCTTTAATGTTTTATTTTCTTGAGGATTGTAAGCAGAATGTTATAGACAAAACAAAAAAGTACAAAATCAATATTATATGTTCACATGCCTAAAAAACCAGCATCTTGAGTAATTAAATCTTATATATGGAAATAACTCTTAGGTCTGTACGAATCCCAAAACATAATAGGAATCCCTCAATTTTGTTTACTAAAACATTTACTCATGGACCTCATAACACATTATGGAAAACAATTTGAAAAGTAGGGCTTTCATAATAAGGGCCTTTTACAGAAGCCTCTGTACAGTTAGGGATCGTCAAAAAAGGAAAAATAAATATTGAAACTAATTAAAACAACTTTGTTCAAAAAAAATTCTAGTGACTTGACCTTCATATTACATATTGGGCCACTCTTGGGCCTACAAGAATATTAAATGTCACTTGCTAGCGCTAGAAGATTCAAGATAAAATAGCAATTTTAAGGTGAACAAAGTTAAACTCTGAAACGTCTAAAAAACATAGCTCTCCTAAAAAGTTGTTTGCACAATATCAAGTCCCATCAATCACACATCTGAGGATCCCTTGTAAGGTAAAGTCTTTCACCATACATCTGTTTTCCAATGTATCTTTATAAATAAACTACAGGGTAAGTCAAGTGAAAGGGGTATTGGGGAGTATAGATTCAAGAAATGCAAGGCAAAAGTCCCAATAGCATTTTTTCTTGGAGGAAAAAACCCACTAACACCCTAGTCAGAGAGGTCATATACCCCCTCGGCTTCTTTGTAGAATTGCTGGATCTCCAAATCCAATTTTCTATTGATTGGCTAGATTCTCTCTTTATAGAAATAAATGGACACTTGTACTTTTTAGGAACCACATGATCATGTTTGTCAGGATGCTCTGATATCAGTGTAGTCCCCTGCCCTGATAAATAAGTTTGTCTCATTACCCGTGTGAGGGTATCGTCATACTCACTGCCGAAAACCTCAACGTGATCTTCTAAAGCCATCTCCAAAATATCTTGCAGTGTAGGAGGCGAGGCAATAGGGGGATCTTCAAATTGCAGCTCCTGCAAGGAGGCACATAGTAACAAGACGATTTAATGGCGATCTTCACAACTTGACACAGCCACTTCTCCATCTGTGAGAAATGTAGGTTAAGGAGATTTGTTATCTCACTTCCCATCTATCAATAGCATTGAATGTATCAATAAAAAGAGACAAAACAGTGTTTGGGTAAGTAGCTGTAATGGTGATGTAGAGAAAGAACATAATAACTTTTAGCAGTACAACTGACCTACCCAGATTACCAAGGGGGGGGGGGGGGGGGGGGCAGAATACCAATAATTAAACTTCCACCAAAATCCTCACATTCTGATCAGTTTTCTAGGTTCATACAATCTTGACAT
>NC_069509.1:40719679-40747179 GCF_027579735.1 Bombina bombina
GCTAAATACCGCTCCGTATCACACGTGTATTATGTCTAGCAGTGAAGGGGTTAATTAGGTAGCTTGTAGAGAGCTTGCAGGGTTAATTTTAGCTTTAATGTAGAGATCAGCCTCCCACCTGACACATCACACCCCCTGATCCCTCCCAAACAGCTCTCTTCCCTCCCCCACACCACAATTGTCCCCGCCATCTTAAGTACTGGCAGAATGTCTGCCAGTACTAAAATTAAAGGTATTTAAAAAACAAACAAACATATGCTGATGTGTAGGATCCCCCTTAGCCCCCAACCTCCCTGATCCCCCCCCCCCCCTCCAACAGCTCTCTAACCCTCCCCTCTACCTTATTAGTAGCCATCTCGGGTACTGGCAGCTGTCTGCCAGTACCCAGTTTACTGAAAAAAATGCTTTTTTTTAAATTTTATTTATTTTTTCTGTAGTGTAGCTTCCCCCCCAAGACCAACCATCCCCTTCATCAGACCCTGGGAGCATTCCCTGAAAAACGTCACTAAATAAATCTATTTGATTATTAAGACCAGAGAGTGCTGTCAACTGCTTGCCATATCCTACTCCTTTTCTAGCACTCTGGCACTGGATGAACTGTTTGTGAGAGTGCACCTGACTCTTTGCCTATATAAATATATATATATATATATATATATATATATATATATATATATATATATATATATATATATATATATATATATATAGGAATATCTATTTAAAAATAGTTAGAACATATTCTGTTATGTGCAGAACATTTGAATGTGAAATATTTACAGTAAATACATAGTTAAAACCTTTATTAAATATGAATATTGCATAAACATGTTTTCATCTACTTGAATGCAAAGGGCTCCAATGCACTTTTATAAAGTATATGTCTATATATTTATACATATGTATTTATGTGTTTATATGTGTAAATATGTCTGTAAATACAAAGATGCACATATAAAAACATAAATACATATGTAAACACATAGAAACATATACATATATATATATATACCTATTTAGGCATGTCTATGTATTTATCTCTATGTTAAAGCCCCCCTGTCTGTCTTTTCTTTTCTAACACCAGAGACCTCATGTCTTTGAGCCTTTATAACTTTTTTTGTGCAATTTTGTAAAATAATTTTTTTTAGATGGTGTAAATGTATTTTTACATGTAATTTTGAAGTGTTTTGTGCAACTTTTTAGTCTAGCGTAACAGTTAACCTTAGCTCTGAGATTGCGCTAACCCAATGTGTGTTAAATTTAATTGCACTCAAGCAAACGCGTTTACTTTCAACTTGTAATACTCACACTGCTTCTGACACCTGCAGATGCGATAAACCCGATATTGCTTGCATGCAGCTATTAGCTCACCACTCGTAATCTGGCCCAAAAGGGGTTGAGGGACCTGGCCACAATTTGCTATCTTATGTACAGTAAATGACCTTGAGTGGAGGTTATGTAAATGGAAGTTGGGTTTGTGGTTGAATCTTGACTGAAAACTCGTAAACCTCATTTTTTTTTTTAAATTAGTCCAATTTGATCAAACACATTAGAATACCTAGAATGATTAATCTATGCCTACCAAGATGGGACCTGATTAATGGATATGAGCTCTTTTACTTACTGATTGATTACAGGTGTTTATAAAGAATAAAACACTTTAAGGCGGGAGCGGAGCCAACTGCTGAGCAGGAAGGTTGTGTCAGGAGTCAGCTCCGTACATTTTAGTGTAATATTGCTAACTTTCAGTTGAAAAATCAGCCTCAAAGTACTGGGAGGATCTCCTAAAATAGTAGGTAACTTCAACTACTAAGTACCCTGTCCAATTCGGCCGGATTGGGGCGGGAGGAGGGCCGTGTGAGAAATATCTCACTTTGAACAGGACTTTGCTCAGCTACGCCTACAGAGTAGACCTGATACCTTCTCATTCCGCTGAGCTCCGGAGGGCCGGGGACCCGCTCTTGAGCTACTGACATCACAGAGGAGCTGATTTACATTGCTGCAGGTAGCCGCGATGCTCTTCACTAAAACCGGCATCACCGGACCCATGTGGCTTGCGGTTACTGCCTAGACTGAACTCCACAACAGAAGAAGAACTCGGCGGTGCTTGGAGGGAGAACTACTCTTGCCTACATAAGAAGAACAGAACACCACTACTTAGGCTCGCACGCTGGGGTTTAGGGGTGGCAGAGTTCCACAAATTTATGGCATCGATCAGCGGCATGAACGGCCGCCATCTTAGACTTCAGGTCTAACAGGCCTGACCCACAAGTCCCTCCTAAACAGCCTGAGGTTTCAGCTCTGGAATACCGCTGCAGACCCATACAGCATGCAGCTCACTGGTGAGTCAGTACAGGGGCTCCGGTATAACCCGCTAGCTACCTGCATCATAACCAACCCTTCTAGCCTCAGGGTAAAAGCAGGCCCTACTTCTCCACCCCTCTAAACCCCTCTGCCCATTCACCAGTGTACATTTAGTAACCTCTTGGCACTGATAGGAACCTATATATTCTAAGGGCTCCAGCTGCAATAATTACCAGAATATCTGGACATTTCAAGGAGCTATAGAGGGATAATTTATAATTCGCCAGTCGCCTCTACAACCAGTCATACTAACACAGGATCTGCTCATTACAATCCCACTCCAGAGTACTTATAAACACATGCCGCTAAGGACAATAATTATCTCTGTGACTCAACTCTCCTGCCCTAGCAGACTCAGGTATAAAGAGCGTTTATAATAGCCTTAGCGGCCTAATTGTTCTCCCCCTGTTCAGTCACACTTGTTTTCCCAGACACAGAAGGTTTTTTCTGCGGCCTCCCGCACCCAGCTGGCTACTATGTGACATCCCCCTGAGGCAGCTTATATGTAATAGTTTACTGTGAGACACATCTCTAAAGCCCCATCCAACCTGCACTAGGTTCTAAGCAAGACGTGAAAGGCCCTAGCCCCGTCAGTTACTATTCTCTACGCTATACTGTGTGGATAGTCCTCACTCCTAAAAAGAAACCTCTGGTACAACATAACAGGATATCAGAGCCCCTACCAGATCCCACCTACATCTAACACAATGTTCCATGCTTTCAGGAGGAAGCAGAGGGGTCACTCTGCACCCAAGCATACAGTTTTGGATCACTTCCATCCATCTACCGATCAAACACAAACTTCTTCTGAGGAGGATAACCCAGATCAAGCCATAACACTAGAGACTCAAGTCCATAACACCCTAAAACACCACTCCGCAACTACCCCTCAGTATGACTTGATGTTTAACAATTTAGTAGAATCCATTAAGGCAATGCTGGCGTCTCATCATGATTCACTAACCAGAAAGTTTGAGAAGTCCCATGCTGACCTGAAAAGGGATATCTCCGCCATAGGGGAGCGCACTGACACATTAGAGCGCAAGCAAGAAGACCTCATCATAAAACATACTAATCTCTCAAGCTACTCCCAAAATCTGGCACTGCAAAATACAGATCTTGAGAGCAAACTGGCTGATCTGGAGGACAGGTCGCACCGCAACAATGTGCGCATTAGGGGAGTCCCAGAGCAGGTCCTACCTCAAGATCTAGGCAACTTCCTTCAAGAGTTTTTTGCAGCTGTTTTAGGAGCCATCACTGCCCCTGAATCACTGGTAGACAGAGCCCACAGAGCCTTAAGGCCTAGGTCACTGGTTGCAGTGAGGCTCAAGGATGTGGTAGTCCACCTGCACTTTTTTACATTCCGTGAGGATAAAGGATAAAGCCCTCCCGGATAAATTTTCCAGCCTTCAAGTCTTCCAGGACCTTTCACCCCACACCTTACAATTGAGGAGGAACTTCCAATTCTTCACAAAAGTTCTGAGAGGTAATAACATTAAATACAGGTGGGGCTTTCCTGTGAGACTCTTCATCACTAATGATGATCAACAGTTCATTGCCACCAATACCCAGCAAGCGAGAGACCTCCTTCAAAGATGAGATCTCCTTACCAGAATTGTCTTCTGCCCCAGAGGGGGCTCCCACCCCTAGACAGCTGAACTCCAGAGCTACAGAATGGCAACCAATACCTTAAAGAGTACCACAAAGTCAGAGGTCTCATTCTCTACCTATGAAAGTTTCTAACCCCCAGGAGTGAGGAGATCTGGACTTCCTTAGTTCCTCAAAATGTTACAGACACAGGGGTCATTTGAATGTGGCCCTTTCTCTCTCTCTCTCTCTCTCTCTCTCTCTCTCTCTCTTTTTTATATTATTATGAGCTATAGAGCTTGAACTGTCCAGTTTCAATCCTCCTCCAACTGGACCACAGATGAAGAAGCACTTGAAAGGACACGTGAGATTACAGTTTCATGAAATATATGTTTTGACTCATGTGTTCATGTGTATGTTGTGATTAGCATCCTTCTCCCCTCTCTTCCCCCTTTAAAAAAAAAAGGGGGGGAAGGATATTTTGGGAGGAGGGATATGTTCATAGGCTAATTAATGTGTGCTAGACTTAGCTACACTACTGGTTTCTACTCCCTCTGGGTGGTGGGCCATGGAGGTCGATTTCCCTTGGACAGCAAACTTATTCATGCTATAAGTCGTCCCTCTCCCATGGTTGGCCAGTCCTGCAGGGGGTGTGACCTAGCTGTTTATTGATATTGTCCCACCTTCTGTCCCTTGGCTACAATTGTTCAGTAGCAATCCTTAGAAGATTCAGTAAAGTCCACTTCACCAATCATTACTAAGATCTTTAGTACACTAGCTAAACATCTTCTAAGTTGTCACTAAGTACCCATTTCACTGACTAGCGTAAGGAACCTTAGGCCTAGATTTGGAGTTCGGCGGTAAAAGGGCTGTTAACGCTCCGCGGGTTTTTTTCTGGCCGCACCATAAATTTAACTCTGGTATCGAGAGTTCAAACAAATGCTGCGTTAGGCTCCAAAAAAGGAGCGTAGAGCATATTTACCGCAAATGCAACTCTCGATACCAGAGTTGCTTACGGACGCGGCCGGCATCAAAAACGTGCTCGTGCACGATTCTCCCATAGGAAACAATGGGGCAGTTTGAGCTGAAAAAAAACCTAACACCTGCAAAAAAGCAGCGTTCAGCTCTTAACGCAGCCCCATTGTTTCCTATGGGGAAACACTTCCTACGTCTGCACCTAACACTCTAACATGTACCCCGAGTCTAAACACCCCTAACCTTACACTTATTAACCCCTAATCTGCCGCCCCCGCTATCGCTGACCCCTGCATTACACTTTTAACCCCTAATCTGCCGCTCCGTAAACCGCCGCCACCTACGTTATCCCTATGTACCCCTAATCTGCTGCCCTAACATCGCCGACCCCTATGTTATATTTATTAACCCCTAATCTGCCCCCCACAACATCGCCGACACCTGCCTACACTTATTAACCCCTAATCTGCCGAGCGGACCTGAGCGCTACTATAATAAAGTTATTAACCCCTAATCCGCCTCACTAACCCTATCATAAATAGTATTAACCCCTAATCTGCCCTCCCTAACATCGCCGACACCTACCTTCAATTATTAACCCCTAATCTGCCGACCGGAGCTCACCGCTATTCTAATAAATGTATTAACCCCTAAAGCTAAGTCTAACCCTAACACTAACACCCCCCTAAGTTAAATATAATTTTTATCTAACGAAATAAATTAACTCTTATTAAATAAATAATTCCTATTTAAAGCTAAATACTTACCTGTAAAATACATCCTAATATAGCTACAATATAAATTATAATTATATTATAGCTATTTTAGGATTAATATTTATTTTACAGGCAACTTTGTAATTATTTTAACCAGGTACAATAGCTATTAAATAGTTAAGAACTATTTAATAGTTACCTAGTTAAAATAATAACAAATTTACCTGTAAAATAAATCCTAACCTAAGATATAATTAAACCTAACACTACCCTATCAATAAAATAATTAAATAAACTACCTACAATTACCTACAATTAAACACAATTGCTACAAATAAATAAAATTAAATAAACTATCTAAAGTACAAAAAATAAAAAAGAACTAAGTTACAGAAAATAATAAAATATTTACAAACATAAGAAAAATATTACAACAATTTTATTTTTTGTACTTTAGATAGTTTATTTAATTTTATTTATTTGTAGCAATTGTGTTTAATTAATTTATTGATAGTGTAGTGTTAGGTTAATTGTAGGTAATTGTAGGTAGTTTATTTAATAGCTATTGTACCTGGTTAAAATAATTACAAAGTTGCCTGTAAAATAAATATTAATCCTAAAATAGCTATAATATAATTATAATTTATATTGTAGCTATATTAGGATGTATTTTACAGGTAAGTATTTAGCTTTAAATAGGAATTATTTATTTAATAAGAGTTAATTTATTTCGTTAGATAAAAATTATATTTAACTTAGGGGGGTGTTAGTGTTAGGGTTAGACTTAGCTTTAGGGGTTAATACATTTATTAGAATAGCGGTGAGCTCCGGTCGGCAGATTAGGGGTTAATAATTGAAGGTAGGTGTCGGCGATGTTAGGGAGGGCAGATTAGGGGTTAATACTATTTATGATAGGGTTAGTGAGGCGGATTAGGGGTTAATAACTTTATTATAGTAGCGCTCAGGTCCGCTCGGCAGATTAGGGGTTAATAAGTGTAGGTAGGTGTCGGCGACGTTGAGGGGGGCAGATTAGGGGTTAATAAATATAACATAGGGGTCGGCGATGTTAGGGGTAGCAGATTAGGGGTACATAGGGATAACGTAGGTGGCGGCGATTTGCGGTCGGAAGATTAGGGGTTAATTATTTTAAGTAGCTTGCGGCGACGTTGTGGGGGGCAAGTTAGGGGTTAATAGATATAATACAGGGGTCGGCGGTGTTAGGGGCAGCAGATTAGGGGTACATAAGTATAACGTAGGTGGCGGTCGGCAGATTAGGGGTTAAAAATTTTAATCGAGTGGCGGCGATGTGGGGGGACCTCGGTTTAGGGGTACATAGGTAGTTTATGGGTGTTAGTGTACTTTAGGGTACAGTAGTTAAGAGCTTTATAAACCGGCGTTAGCCAGAAAGCTCTTAACTCCTGCTATTTTCAGGCGGCTGGAATCTTGTCGTTAGAGCTCTAACGCTCACTGCAGAAACGACTCTAAATACCGGCGTTAGGAAGATCCCATTGAAAAGATAGGCTACGCAAATGGCGTAGGGGGATCTGCGGTATGGAAAAGTCGCGGCTGTAAAGTGAGCGTTAGACCCTTTAATCACTGACTCCAAATACCAGCGGGCGGCCAAAACCAGCGTTAGGAGCCTCTAACGCTGGTTTTGACGGCTACCGCCGAACTCTAAATCTAGGCCTTAGAGTCCTCACAACTGGGCTGTGGTAGGCCTCTCCTGTTTTTTTGTTTTTTTGTTTGTTTTTATCCGCATTTCAATAGGCGGAAATCTTAAGAGATGGGCCTTCCGCCTTTCTCTTCCAGGGAGCCCACTGTGACCCACAATCGACAAGACCACCTTTTGATTAAAGTTGTTTATTGTTCTCAAATGTTACTGTGTGGACTTAACCCAGTGGGCTGATTTAGCCGCCGTGTCATGAGCCCTACAGATAGTACTGCGAATATGATTTATTTACTAGTTAGCCCTTTCATGCTCATGTTTTAATTACCTACATTTCTTATTTTCCTGCATTGTATAATGGTTCTTCCACACAGGTTTATTATGATGCTTTGCTCCATTTACTAAGGTTTATTATGATACTATTATGATACTATATTTATCCCCTGGACCACCTCGCCCCTAATTCAGCCATGGTCAAGGTAAAAGGGCCTCTTATTTATGACTGGTACAGGCTTACGACTCAAGGAACAGATCTTCGTCTCTGAGGCCCCTATGCTAACGTTCAGGATCCCAACCACTCCTGTGCCACACCCCATATATTCCACACTCACACAAATACTTTATTTGCTGTAGTCTTTAATTTCATATGCCGGTTTGCTTTGTAGCCCTTGTAGGGCCGTGCGTGCAGGCTGGCAACCCAGTAACAAAGAACTGATGAGGGAAGGGACTATTTATATTGCTCTTTCTCGCCCCCCACAAATCTAGCTGTGTCCTCTGGACTAACAGTCCCGAGGACACCCATTTCAAAAGTGACTTAACAGCACTTTTTCGCTTTTCTCCCTATACTCCTCTCCAGGCGTCTCTCCAAGATCAAGTTATAGGCTTGGACGCTTTTGGTCTGAGTTCCCACCTTCTCATATCCCTCCATTATTGCAGCATTGACTCTCTTACCCTTCCCTATCCCTCCTCCCTCTGATGGTACCCAAAGGTTTCCTTAGTCCCTACTACTAGGTATACCTGAACCAGAGGACTTGTTTCAACCCTTACCATGTTACACATAAAACTAGCTACTTTGAATGTGCAGGCCCTAAACTCCCTCACTAAACGCAGTTTACTTTTAAATTACCTGAAGTTCCATAAGATCCATATTGCGTTTTTACAGGAAACGCACTGGCTGGAGGGCTCCCGATTCTTCACAAACACCACATTCTTCCCAGTCTGTGAGTCTGCCCCATATTCAAAGAAAAAAAGAGGTATTGCGATTTTAATTCATAGGTATGTTTCGTGTGATGTCGACTTCATCGAAAGACCGTGAGGGTCACTTCCTAATCATTATAGGTAAATTCAATGATGTTGTGTGCACTCTTGTCTCCATATATGCCAACACCAAACAAGTTCCTTTTCTCAGGACCTTTCTGACACAATTAGAAAAAAATTAAGAGAGGCCACCTAATCCTGGGAGGGGATTTTAATGTGGTTTGGGACCCCTACCTTGACAAAAAGACCCCCAAAGACTGCCCTAGTGACCGCATCACAACCTCAACTTCCAATGTTTTTCGCAAGCTGATGTACCAATTCAACCTTTTTGATATTTGGTGATCACTTTCTCCAACCGAAAAAGATTATACCCACTTTTAAAAATATCAATGGTCATACTCTTGTATAGATTTCATACTATGTGACTCTTTGTTGCTAGATTCCTTCTTATACCCATGTATAAGTCCCTGTCCGTGGTCAGATCATGATGTGATGTGTGCAAAGTTTTTGCTGCTTAGTATCCCTGTAACGCGCCTGGGATGGAGACTACCTGACCATAGGTTCACCGATGTAGACGTACCTGAAATCTCTAGAGACATACTAGAGTTCTTCCAACTTAACGATACAGGGGACACTAGTGTAGAGGTCATGTTGGCGGCTTTTAAGACTTTTATGAGGGGCTATTTCATTAAAAAGGTTGCCCAAGCTAGACAAAGCTATAAACAGCCGATAGAAAAATTGTACTCAGATTTGAGAGATTTGGAGCAGGCCAATAAGCGGGCCCCTGATCATTCAAAGGCAAAGCAGGAAGGAAACATTCGAGATGAGATTAACAAGCGAGAAGGTTTAAGAGTCCAAACTAATTTGACTAAACTTAAACAATTGTTTTACTATAAGGGGAATAAAGCTGATAGATTACTAGCTACAAAACTTAGACTCAGAACTCAACAAAGACGAATTCCGTCCCTAAAAGTGAAAACCAGAGTAGTGTACTCGCCAAGGGACATTGGTGAGATGTTTGCAGCTTATTACAAGGACCTTTATAATCTCCGTAATTCTTCAGATACCCCCTTGCGGATAGTGACACTATCCAGCAATTTCTGAAAACTCTGGACCTACCACAACTTTCTCTTGACTCGGTCACTGACCTGGAGATGCCTTTCACTCTAGAAGAGGTTAAATTGGCATTGAAGTCCTTGAAGAGTCATAAAGCCCCTGGCCCAGATGGGTTCCCAGCTACCTTTTATAAAGCCTTCTCCCAAGAACTACTTCCTCTTCTGCTGAGGCTATTCAATGAAACTGCTAGATCGGGTTCCCTTTTGGGTGAGTTTCTAGAAGCCAGCATCCTAGCCATCCCTAAAGAAGGGAAAGATTTACAACTATGCGAGAGCTACAGGCCAATTTCTTTAATAAATGTTGCCAACAGATTAGCTACCCATTTCCCCTTAATAGTCCATCTAGACTAGGTGGGGTTTATTGGAGGCTGTCAGGGCCCTGACAATACGCACAGACTCCTTCATATTTTTATGGAGTCAGCTGACATGTCCACCCCCTCCTTGCCCTGTCCCTTGATGCCGAAAAGGCCTTTGACAGGGTGAGGTGGAACTATATGTTTCGGGTCTTGACGGCATTTGGCGTACCAGATTCTTTCTGCACTGCTGTTAGAACTCTTTATTGCAACCCCACGGCTGTCATCAAAGGTGTGGGATTTTGCTCCCCCAGGTTCTCGATCACCAATTAAACCCGAGAGGGCTGCCCCCTTTCCCCGACTCTCTTTGCCCTAGCTATAGAGCCTCTGGCTGCAGTGATCATAAGATCTGAAAATATTCAGGGACTTATCCTCCATGACACAGACCATTGGCCCTTTTCGCGGATGACCTCACTGTCTTCTTGACGGATCCCTTAACCACTCTTCCTCCCCTTTTGGATTTACGCAGACGATTTGGTACTCTCTACTATTAAAAGATCAATGTTTCGAAAACAGAGGCTTACACTATTGGTATCCCACCCCTGGAACTGCAGCAATTGTGGAGAACTTTCTCTTTCAAGTGGTCGACCAAGGGCCTCAAACATCTAGGTGTTAACTTATCACACGACAAATCCATTACTCTCTCCAGCAACTATTATCCACTTCTCAATTCAATAGGCCAACACCTAGGTTCCAAAAGGTACAAGGAAATCTCATGGTTGGGCAGAGTGGTCGCCATTAAAATGATGCTCTTACCTAAACTAATTTATCTGTTTCGCTCTCTACCTATTCCAGTCCCAAAAACTACCATTTTAAAATTCCAAACTATTTTCAACTCATATATCTGGAAGGGTACAAGACCTAGAGTGGCAGCCCACATTCTACAAACCTCGGTAGAGAGGGGAGGCGTGGGAATGCCAAATATCAGAGCCTATTACAAAGCAGCTATGCTTTTGCATGCCTCTGCCTGGGGTTGTAGTCAGCCCAGGGCTAGATGGCGTGATTTAAAACAGGCCTCTTTACCGGCATATGTTCAATTAGAAGACCTCCTATGGATGCCCATGCATTGTGCAGGCAGACCTACGGTTTCAAATCACCATATCAGAGGTTGCCAGGAGGTCTGGCTTAAATTGAGACATCACTTTTCTATCTCCCCACACCCGTCCCCGATTCATTCAGTAGCAGGACTTTTGCATGGCATGCTAAATGTACACCTAGTAACTTGGAAATCCTTACCCCTGACTAGGACATCTGACTTTTACCTAGATGAGCTTCCTCTTTCTCTTACAGACCTGACCAATACATATATGATCCCTCGTAAGCTCCATTTTGACCTGCTCAGACTGAACTCCCTCATGAGAGCATGGGGCTTCCTGGAAGGAAGGCCTTGCAAACTCACCCCTTGGGAGAATAGATTTATCTTGGGTTCCCAGAGGATTAAACCACTTACGTTTAACTAACAAATCCTTACTCAAAACCCCCAACTTGTAAAGACTACCCACATCACCTCCTGGGAGAAGGAGTGGAGACAAAAGTTCACCCCCACGCAGTGGCTTCAAGCAATTTCTATTACTAAATCAGCTGTTCATTGTGTGACTATGTACAAGCTTTTTTAAAAGCTATTAACCAGATGGCACTTGGTCCCTACTAAATTGCAGAAAATTTACCCTAATCACTCACCACTCTGCTGGAGAGACTGTGGAGAGCCGGGGGCCCCTCTCCATATTTGGTGGACCTGCCCATATTACGTCCCTCCTGGGATAAAACCCGCCAGCTGTGCTCCCATCTAGGCCTTCCCCCTCCCTCCCAGCCGAGCACAGCACTCTTGCACCTGGGCATCTCGACCCTCCCTAAGTACCAACAATCCCTCTTAGTCTATGTCCTCATCTCCGCCAAACTCCTGATTGCGAGAAATTGGAAAAAGTTGAAATACCCCTAAGTGGCAGGGAGTGGTTGATAATCTCAATTACCTTAAGAAAATGGAGGAGGGAATCTTTAGAACCAACAACTAGACATCCATGTACTGCCTTATTTCTGGGGGCCATGGGAATTCCAACCGCATCTCTCCCCCAATGGTTCTCAACCGGTCTGATTAGAGGCATCAACCACTAGAAATACTCTGACAGGGGATACCTGTACTGTGAGTTTTCTCCTAAGCTGCCTCCTCCTTTTCCTTTCCCCTCCTCCTTCCCCAACCCCCCCCCTCCTTTCTCCTTTTGGCCTTGATGCTGCAATATAATCTGGAGAGACCTTCTCCTGGAGCTGTCCCATCTTAGTGAGCCCCGACATTTGTCTTGGGCATGCTAGCGACCAACCCTAATCATCCTATGCCCCACAGAGGTTTAGCTCCCCAGCTCTCATGCCCTAACTTCCATTTCCATTACAGGAGTTGCCTGGAGTTCTTAGGGGCTTATCTGAGCCCTTGCACTGTTCAATTGAACTTATTTGTTTTAATTCTGTTTTACTAAGTTTGAAGTATGCCAAAAATTAAAAATGAGGTAGTATATATATGAGTACTTGCAGGGATCTGGACATTGATCTAAAGTCGTCCACAGGATTATAGTATGTCAAGGATAGCTATTTTTATGCTGTATTAGTAGTAGCCATTACGAGCTGCATCCTTAATGCTATATGTTAGTAAACTACGTGACCTGTATAACTTTTCAACTGTACTTGTAAACCGATGACCCTTGCTGTACTAAGTTGCACTGTATACCTTTTTATTTCCTCAATAAAAAAATGTTATTTAGGGGGGCGTGTCTAACTAGCAACAGAGATGGCTGCTATTTTTTATGGCTGAGCAGAAGAGTTTATAAATCCGCTATTTATTACTCAGAAGATTGGTGATCTTGGACACTACTTGGCATTAAAGGAGAGTCAGAGATTCACTGAACAGATCACATACTTTCTTGAGAGAGATTTCAGCCCGGAACACCTTAATTGATGAAGTGCGTAGCGGAGGTCCTTTAGTGGCCTAGGCCTTCATTTCGCCCTCCCTATATTCCTATGGACCTATGATTAACAGCTAGATGCGCTGTATAACTTTTACATATCTATACCAGTGAACCGTCAGACACAGCAAACATTACAAATCTCACTAGATAATGGAACCGAGATATGTGTCTCTTTTGGAGGAGGTAGAATTTATATTCCAAGACTTCCTTTTAGGTCTTACAGAGACCCTGCATTTTGAATGGGGGAGCGCCTGCAACAACGTGTCATTGAAACTGCTTAACCCAGAGGAAAAATCAACCTTACAAGTGGATTCCCACTGCATTAAACCGGAGGTCGATGAAAGCATACACCAGGCGGAATATGCAGCGACAATCCCACAGGGCACTAGAAACTACATAACGTTGCATGACACTGATGTCAGTTGTGCACAGGGGAACGGAGCCGCTAAGCTGAACCGTGGGATTATAACTCGGACTTCACTTACCAATCAGCCCAGCTCCAAGATCCCAGGCCTGAGATGCGGACACAACAGGAGGAGAGATCGTCTGGTGGAGGCGCTGTTCACTCAGAGCCTGAGCCCGAAGATGATGGGAGCTGGTACAGGCGGGGGGACGCAGCTCACCCGCGGTGATCTATTAGGTCCCATCTCAAAGCAGCAGCTGCACGACTTGGAGGGAGCTCTCTCCACACTATATGAACCAGAGGTCAGGGTCGCATCCATACTGGCGAGGTATCTAAGTGAACTTTTAGATATGTCCCTGTGTCCCAGATCAGGAGTGGGGTAACACGTTATCCAGCGGGATAGGAGTCAAGTAAACACTTGGGGACAACTTGCTATTGACTCCCACACCTCGGGACATGTTGTTTTTTTAGACTTATGTCTCCAATTCATTTCTCCCCACCACTATGTCTCAGAGCTCTTTGCTGGTCATGCAAGCTGGCACCTGTAAGGGGAATGTTCATTATGTTACAAGAGAGAGCTAAGTGTACCTTCATTTAAATAACTTGCCTAGTCTGTACTAATTTATTGGTCATATCTGTCACCTACCATTCTGTATTGCTGATATTCTCTATGTTATTCATACTGGCTATAGGACAGGTAAAGGGGTCAACACCATACATTTTCTTTACCATGCTCCTATATGATTCGGTCTTTTACCCTTACTGGTAGATGATGAATATATCGCAGGGAAGCTTTAATGAGCAACCTTACATATACCAATGCCCACTGAGTTAAAATTTCAAACCCTGGGATTTCATTACAAGCTCCTTATATCTCAAACATGTAAAAATATTGCAAAAATACTTTGGTGATCTATTTGGGCAAGACTGATATTGTAGTTAGCTATTAGTGTGTGCAATATTTTTTCTTTTTTTTCTTCTCTGTTTTAATTTCTATTTTTTTATATGTGCAGCCGCCTCTCTTATTTCTTCAGTCCTCCTTCAAACGTGTATATAACTGTGCATGTCCTCAAAACTTCATTGGATCAAGGGTTATTGTTTTGATCTTTCACATACACACTAATTAGATGTATACCCTCTTTTGACATAAGTAAATATCTGGCCTATAGGTAGATATTGGATGGTTCCCTATTTTAAGGTTGGGCCATATGCATTTCTATTGCAAATAAGTTGTTGCAGATTACCCTCTACTGCTTTGATTTTTTTTTAAAACCTATATGATTGTGAATACCTAACTGAACTGCACCTACAGTTCTTTCCAGTCTCATATATAATGGTTACTTCTAAAGTTTATAAATTTATTTTCATGTTTGATATGTTGACGGTTGATAAGTTTTAGGGCCCATAAGTGGCCTAATAATACTATAAACCTCCTTCTATAGATCCTAATGATTCCATGAGTGGTCCAAAAGTGGCCCCATCTGTTTGGAGGAGATAAAAAAAAAAAACTGAGGGTCCAAGTTATATATGGTATACGTATACATTACCTTATTGTAATATAGAGTGCTAAATGTATAACCTTATATGTATCTCCTGTACCATTACGTGTATGCATCTTTTACCCTCAATAAAAATTAAATTAAAAAAAAAAAAAAAATGTTATTTAAAAAAAAAAAAAATACTTTAAGGCAAAAAAGCTTTTCACAAAGCCCACATATTAATTTCACTTTACACACATTCTTAATTTTGTCTTTCCCAGTAGGCCCTAGATGCTTGTCCAGTTGACCACATGAGTCCCATGGTCCAGTTGGCCATTCCTGTAGTAGAGGATTGGCATATATCAGCCACACTGATGTAAACAAATGCAACTCATAAGTGATCACAATCCCGTTGCAAGAAATGTAATAATCATCCCCGAAACCAACAGATAACAATTAACTGTTTTCATTAAAAGATGTAAAATTAATTTTACGGTAGCATCACAGTTTTTGCTTCCTGTCTTTTATACCTATCTTGATTAGGGATGGGCGAATGTTTTGCAACACTCCAAAAATGAAAATAATTTTAACACGTTCGTTTGTTTCAAACTTTGAATGTTTGTACAACATTCTAACATTCGTTTAATGTTATAGTATTTCTAATGCTTTCTTTAAATGTAATATTCAAATTATGCAATATTAGAAATAGAAACATTCAAATTTATATATTTGTATCTACTATGTATCAATTGACTAAATTCCCTACCACATGAACTATTGAACTTCTGAACAGTATTTGCTAAATCGAATGTTACATTCGAAATTTCGATTACGGACATTCAATCTAATTATGAACATTCAAATTCAAAGTGACATTCGAAAACTGGAAAAAGCATTTGATTATAGAATTTTAAGAATATTCATCCTTATCAACATTCGATTATGTCAATCGAATTTCTACAATAACATTTGTTCTAACATTCAAATTCAAATATAAATACATTTGCCCACCCCTAATCTTGCTCTGGTGTAAAGTGATTACATTAGGTGCAAGGCAGTCTGAAACACAGCACAAAAGGATCAGTATGTAATACATAATATGTTACAATGGTCTAACATTTGTATTTATGTTATATTAGTACCTGTATTTTTCTCACTTTGGGTAAATAAGGTGATCACCTGCTCCCTGCAGCCTACACAAAATAATAAACTCTAACTGCACCTACAATAAACCCTAACTGCCCTGATCCCCATTGTAATAATTAACCTTAACTTCCCAGGCTCTGTTACCACTATGAACGCTAACTGCAACTTCCCCCAGGTAAGATGGTGCTCACCAGATCTCCCCATCAATTCCAGGTTTCATCCAACTTTATTAATCCCTGTGGCAACTAATTCCCAGCCTCTATTATACCTGACCTCACTAACAGCAACTGTTATCTGAGGTCTCATTAATTGCAGCTGTCCCTAACCCAATTACAACTATATATGTGCCTTATAATCAGTTATTTTCTGCATCTAAACCCCCCCCAAATGAACTATAACCTTGCACCCAAGGGGCCCCCTAAAAAATCCACCTAATGCAACCATCCCCTGGCACCAAAGTCCTCTGTAGTACATAAGGGCCCCTTAAACTAAAGGGACCCCAAAATACCTATTGAAAAATAATCTTTCTTCATTTTGTTGCCCCACCTTAATCCTGGTTACTGAATTGTCTACCTTCAGCTTCTTATAGTCACAGCATCGAGGATCCCTTGCGATTCTATTCCTCGCCAGGTCTGTGCTTGTCTGGTTATATTCCTTTTCATTGGATTTTTTCTGTAGTCCTAAAAAGGCATTTAACAGATGATCATTGCAAATAGCTGTATGAAAATTTTGCTGTAACTAAATAGTATCTATCCTCATTTGTTTCTATAATTTTTATTCTGTCTCAGTAAAATTACTGCTGCTACTGAGCTGCTTTTATCAGTAATACCATATAATATATCAGATCTTACTATTTTATCTTTACAGAAAGGACAGATATATCGGAGTCTGAGAACAGGGAGCTGTCTACAAGAGACAAAGGTAACAGGTTACATTTGCTTGTCACTTATACAGCTGTGTCACTGCCTGAGATATTATTATTATTTATTTGTAGGCCACCAGCAGAATTGTGTGTATAATGTTGGATATCTCATTTTACTGATCTTGTAGGAGTCATGGTGAAGTGTTTATATATTTCGCTTTTCTGTCATAGAAGTTTTTTTAAACAACTACTTAGAATAATGATCACCTGATAGTTTTGCATTAGGAGACAAAGCAAGAGGACCAGTTGTGACATTAGTATGGTCTTGTAGACAGTACCATTATGATAGCCAAGGGCTGCTTAGCCAGTAAATGTGTGAGAGAGATATATACGCATATATACTGTATTTCTCCTGGGATCAGCTGTCTTGTTCAGGAAGACTAACATAGGGACTGTGACAAGACTTAATCCTGGAGTCCAGCTAAGGAAGGTATATAACTGAGGTGGGGTATAAAGCACAACTAAATTAACCCCAGTGTGTAACTGATTTCATGTAGGGGACTCTAGTGATTATTTGCCCCTGTGCACAATATAGAAAAAGACAATAATATAATAAGTAATCGAGAAGAGTTCTTTGGAGACATATTATAGTGAGCGCTACTTGTCTGTTATGAAGCCAGTCATACACTAACACATTCACTAGTCATCATCCTTGGCTTATTTATAAAGAAAACTGTAGAACTACACAATGTTATCACCATCTTGTCATTCACACCCAGTGTATCAAAACACAAGGACACTAAAGCATGTGAATTTGCAATACGATCTGCGTAAGGAAAATACATTTTGGTTCTATTACCGTTAGCAACCAGTCAAAATCAATAGTTTTGTTTTATTATTAGTTTTCATGATATCTCCTCAGTGCCTATTATTAGGGGTGTAACTAGAGATCAGTGGGCCTCATGTCTAAGAAAATGGTGAGGGCCCCCCCATTTCTTATCCTTTCTAGCAGTTTACAATCAACCAAAACTGAGTTGACACCACACGGGTGCAAGCGGAGCTGGTTCTCTGTGACTGTGAGTCATCCTCCCCCCTTGGTTATTCCACACCAAAGAAAATGCAGCCTTCCTGTACAAATATGGTGGCAGATTTTTCTGTACAGTAACATTGTGTGCTACCATATTTATAAAGGCAGTTTTATTCACTTTCCTTACACTGTGTGATCTAATTTACAGGGGGTTTATGGAGAGACCAGACATAATGCCTGTGTAACATGGACCCATCCAGCATCCCCTGTAGCAATGCCACTAGAAACTACAGGGCCAGATGGTCCCTCTAGAGTTATGGGCCTAATCTGAGCTGAGACCTCCGAGACCCCTGTATTTACACCCCTGCCTATTATAATTAATTTATGGTTAATTCACAAATGAAAAAGGAGACATCTGTATACATTGGGGCCTATTTATCAAATGTCTGTTGGACCTGATCCAACATTGTGGATCATTTCCGACAGACATCGTTGAATGTGGAGAGCAATACGCTCTCCGCATTCAGCATTGCACCAGCAGCTCTTGTGAACTGCTGGTGCAATGCCGCCCCCTGCCACTAGCAGGGGGGTGTCAATCAACCTGATCGTATTCGATCGGGCTGATTTGTGGCGGGTTCTGTCCGCCGCCTCAGAGCAGGTGGACAGGTTATGGAGCAGCGGTCTTTAGACCTCTGTTTCATAACTGCTGTTTCTGGCGAGTCTGAAGGCTCGCCAGAAACACGGCCCTTCAAGCTCCATCCGGAGCTTGATAAATGAACCCCATTGTCTGAAAGTGTCAAACAGGATATTTCGTTTTGCAGGTACTGGTGCCTTATACACTGTAGGATGTTTTGCTTTCTGTTTCTACTACATATGTGAAGAGTATGGTGCGATAGCAGCTGACAAATATCAGCAAGAGGGACTTCCATACATCTAAGCCTTAAACAGATAATCACAACATGAGTTGTTTTATATTTACAATTATTATTATTTTTTTATTTGTAAAGCACCAACATAATCTGCACTACCCTTAGCATGAGGTGCATGATGACAAAAAGTAAACAATAAGGGACAGATTATGAGTGGAGTGATATTTAGCACTCCCTCTCGTGTACTAACTGCACTAGAAGTACGTTTTTTGCAATCGTCAGGTAGTGCTCGTTTTACAATTTTAAAAGTTATAGATTGCGCGCAAAAAAGATGAAATTAGAAAATTGCTAGCAACTTGATAGTACAGCAACAAACCGGAGATTAGTGCTCGTGAAGACCGGGGCTCTGCCAAGGTCCCCCAAAATCAATAGTACAAACAGTCTTGTCCACAGCACTGTTTATTCAAATTATCTTTATTTTCTGTTAAGTTACAGACATAAAATAGCGACGTTTCGAGTGTTGCCACTCTTACTCATGCTAGTTACATTGTGTCACTCTACACAAATTTAAAATCCTCAGTTTCGCGCCAACCACTCCACTTAGTGGCTCTGCTGCCATCTACTGACCATCAAAGTTATGACACTTTAAAAACATTACAAAATTAAAAAAAATGTAACTATGTACTTAAATTTGATTGCCTATATAACATGTTCTCACTCAATTCGAATTTATGCTGGCCTATTCATATAAAATTCATATGATAGGTAAGCTGATTACCTTACCGGGCGAGTATACAAATGGAGGAGCGGTTTCCATGGCAACGGTAACAACAACTATGGTAGCAGCAGGAGGACCGGAACCCGAAGAACCAATAGGAACCATGAACGAGGAGCACTACCGGAAGGAGATATGACAACGTCACAAGTCGAATCGGATGACTCCTCCCCTTTAGATTCCAGCAACGAAGGTCTCGGCACAGAGGTGGGAGGAAACACCGCAAGAGGCAGAGGCCGGGGCAGAGGTGGCCCGAGGAGATCAAGCAGACGAGGGAGACAATTCCACCATTAACAACGGAGGCGGAAGGGAGTAAAGTAAAGGAGGATACTCCAATTGAAAAACGGACTGAGCTGAACGAAGGGGTAAGACCTGAACTGTCAACTATACTAAACATATCTGGAAAAGAACTCTTTTTGCCCCTATACCAATACTATTTTTTTTGAATTGAATAAAGATCTGCAGAGGTTCTTTAGGAATATTAAATAAAAAATGTGGTTTCATGAGAATAAGCATATAGAATTTGGAACTAAGAGTGTTGAAACTGATTTTAAATTGAAAGATTTGTCTTTAAGAAATAAAAGCATGTTTAATCCACCTTCTAATAATTACAGTGTTAACACATTCATAAAGTTGGTATGTAATGATATAGAGGAATTAAAAACTAAAAATGAAAGGAGAAATTTAAAAAGACAACATAAGAACAAAACTGCAGGTTTTAATTTAACAAAAGGTGAATATAAGGCTATTAAAGATCTGAAAGGAAAATCTAGGGAGCTTACTATCAAAAAAGCGGATAAGGGCGGAGCTACCATAGTGTTAGATAGAACATACTACATTAATGAAATAGAGAACCAACTTATGGATGAGACAACATACCAGAAATTAAATTACAATCCTGTAAATAGAATCCAGAAAGAAAATGAATTAACACTAAATAAAGCCTTTGAAAATAGGGTGATAGATGAGAAATTAAGGGAATATTTGTTTAATAAAGAGCCTAAGAACCCAATTTTTTATACTGTACCCAAGGTACATAAGAATCTGGCTAGACCACCAGGGAGGCCCATAGTCTCCAGTGTTAATTCCGCTTTAACTAATATCTCAATATTTTTAGATAAAGTATTACAGCCAGAGGTAACACAAATATCATCATATTTGAAGGATACAGGAGATTTTATGAATAAAGCTAAGGATCTATGCTTAGAATCAGACACATTTTTACTTTATACCATGGATGTAAAAAGCCTCTACACGGCTATTAAGCACGAGACAGGGATTGGTATAGTTAAAAAGGTGTGTAAAGTGAATAAGAAATGTTCAGACCTACAAGTTGAATTTATCGAGGATTTATTGAGGCTTATCCTCTATTGGA
The DNA here is from genome assembly GCF_027579735.1 of Bombina bombina. Classification (NCBI taxonomy): domain Eukaryota; kingdom Metazoa; phylum Chordata; class Amphibia; order Anura; family Bombinatoridae; genus Bombina; species Bombina bombina. Next base: position 40,740,602 of record NC_069509.1, read on the forward strand.
ACCATTTCTTATTCCAAGATGATTGGTATATCCAAGTGAAAGGGACAGCTATGGGGACCAACGTTGCCCCATCATATGCCAACCTGTTTATGAATGAGATAGAAGAAAGAATAGTGTATGAAAATGAGAAATTCCGACTATATGGAGCCACCTGGTGGCGTTTCATAGACGACGTGTTTGGCATATGGTGGGGCAGCGTTGAGTCCCTTATAGAATTTGTTAATGAGATTAATAGAGCAGTAAAAGGACTAGAATTTTCAATAGAGTGGAGCAAGGAGTCAGTAACCTTTTTGGACACTAGAGTAATGAAAGAGGGAAATAAGTTAATATTTGATCTGTATAATAAAGATACGGACAGAAATACATTACTGAGCTACAACAGCTTTCATCCAAGAGGGCTAGTGAACTCCTTACCCAAGAGCCAACTGTTAAGGGTGGATAGAATTGTAACAAACCCTGAGACTAAGCAAATAAGAATGAAAGAAATGCAGAAAAAAATCTTGGAGGATATCCAAGTACACTAATTGATAAACATACTAGTAGTATGAGGACCAGAGAACAAAGGACAAGAGAAAGGGCTCAAGAAGATAAGTTGATTCTAGTCACACAGTTTAATTCTAACAGTGAAGAGATTAAACGTATTGTGAAGAGACACTGGCATATATTAAAAGAGTGTAACAAGGAAATGGATATTTTTAAAAATCCACCATTAATGGCTTAAAAAAGAGTAAAAAACTTAAGAGATCAACTCACTAGTACAGATGTAGGGCCTAAGAAACAGGAAAGACAGACATTCTTAGGTAAAAAAAGTAAAGGGTCATTCCCATGTCTAGGATGTATGAGTTGTCATTCCATAATTAAAGGCAAATATTTTTTCCACCCTAGAAATGGGAAGAAATATGAGATAAGAGAACACTATACATGTGAGTCAAGGTATGTTATCTATCTCATAAATTGTGCCTGTTCCCTGATCTATATAGGGGAAACTACCCGTATGGTCAGGGACAGGATATGCCAGCATCGCTCCAACATACGTTGTAAAAATCTTGAAGCCCCAGTGTCCCATCATTTCTTAAAATGTGGGCACCAGATAAGCCAATTAAGATGGCAAGTAATAGACAGTGTGGGTCCACAGAGAAATTATAGTAATAGAGAAAAAATATTGAAACAAAAAGAAATGTACTGGATATTTGAACTAGGGAGTATGGAACTCAATGGGCTCAATAGAGACTTTGATTGGTCAATTTTTCTGTAAAAATCTTTTTTGTAAAAATTCCATTGTAAAATTAATTTTGGAAAAACTATGCTGATATTATTAACACATTGTAAATATATTTACTGCTTCAATGAAATTTACATTCTAATAGTCTGAATTAATGTGTCAGTAATCATGAAATGACTAATCTTGTAAATGCTATCATATGAATTTTATATGAATAGGCCAGCATAAATTCGAATTGAGTGAGAACATGTTATATAGGCAATCAAATTTAAGTACATAGTTACATTTTTTGTAATTTTGTAATGTTTTTAAAGTATCAAAACTTTGATGGTCAGTAGATGGCAGCAGAGCCACTAAGTGGAGTGGTTGGCGCGAAACTGAGGATTTTAAATTTGTGTAGAGTGACACAATGTAAATAGCATGAGTAAGAGTGGCAACACTCGAAACGTCGCTATTTTATGTCTGTAACTTAACAGAAAATAAAGATAATTTGAGTAAACAGTGCTGTGGACAAGACTGTTTGTACTATAGAAAAGTGCTAGTAGGATAACATATTCCATCATAGAAGTCAATAGAGGAAAGAAATTGGAAAAAAACACCCTACTCACGTGCAAACATGATTGCATATTCTCCAACATGAAAATATGAATATTTCACCTTCCAATGTCCTTCACATAACAGAATATGTTCTATTTGTTTTCTACATATAGCTGATGGTATTTTGGTACTATATATATATATATATATATATATATATATATATATATATATATATATTATATATATATATACACAATTATATATAGGTATAGACATATATATGTATATATATATATATATATATATATATATATATATATACATATATGAATCTGTATATAGCTATACCTATATATTATTATCAGTTATTTGTAGAGCGACAAAAGGTTCCGCAGCGCTAAAGACATGGGTCTAATATGCAAGGTGACAATTATGCGAGACAAATGGATAGAGGGTCCTGCCAAGAGTTTCACTGTTGTAAATTATCTCTCTTGAAAGTGATCTACCAAGCAGCTAGGCTCATATGCTTACATGCTCAGGGGGTTTGCTTTAAAGTTTGAAAACTAGAAGAGAGTCTTGTAGAGCGAGGCAGAGAGTTCTACAAAATAGGGGCCAGTTTGGAGGTCTTGTTGATGGGAATGTGAGGAGGTAACAAGAGAGGAGGAAAGAAGGAGGTCATGAGCAGAGCGAAGGGAACGGGAGGGCGAGTATCTGGAGACGAGGTCAGAGATATAGGTGGTAGCAGTGTTAACGAGAGCTTTAAAAGCTAGAGTTAGGATTTTATGTTTTATTCTGGAGGTTAGAGAAAGCCAGTGAAGGGACTGGCAGAGTGGTGTAGCAAATTAGGAGCAACGTGTAAGGAAGATCATATATATATATATATATATATATATATATATATATATATATATATATATATATATATATATATATATATACAGTATATATGAATATCTATTTAAAATACCTAGAGGACATATTCTATTATGTATTGGCAAGAATCCATATTCATCCATAGTCTTGATAAAGGTCCCTCCAGGCCAAAACGCGTAGACAGACCCTTATTCAACATACCAGCCTGACAAACGGTGAGCACATTTCCATTTACGAGCTTTATTCTAGTAGCAGACTTCTGGCTGTATTTTTTGTTTCTTTTTAGGTTTCCGGATCCAAAATTCCCCTTGATTCTCTACTACGGATCAGCCTCCAACATTTGGATTTGTTCAGAACTTTCTGTTCTCCTTATTTGGCATTTTTTGCCATTTCATATTTTTTATTTTGCATTTGCATTTTTATAACATATTTTCAACATTTTTAATACCTTTCTTTAATTGTCTCATTATGCTCTGAGTCGTTTTTATTGCTGCAGCAATTACCACGTTTTAATACATGTTATAATACATTCATATGTTATTACATTTTTATATGCTGTGTTATATTATTGTATGCTATTACATTCCAATACGTTCTACTACATACAAAATGTGTATATGAGATATATGAGATTAATTCTGCATTTTATCCAATAAAGGGTTAGGATTGAACCATTGTATAACTAGTTGTATTTTTATCAGAAATCTGCCAAGATTGATATTCTCTAATGTTCATTATTAGATTAAGAGACATTACACTTTTTAGACATCACACATTCTTCTTCTTTGACTTTCTACTTCTAAACTCAGCACTTATTAGTCACTCTTTCTTATAATATTTCATGTTTGTTAACACATGTAGTGAACTACAATAGACAGTGTTGCATTTTTTACATTGCTACACAAGTAGCCTTAAGGCACTCTTTTTCTTCCCTTCTTCTTATATGTTATTATTATTTTTTTTTTATACAAGTAGCCATCATAGGCCCCTATTTATCAAAGGTCTGGCGGACCTGATCCAACAGTGCGGATCAGGTCCGCCAGACCACGCTGAATGCGGAGAGCAACACGCTCTCCGTATTCAGCATTGCACCAGCAGCTCTTGCGAGCTGCTGGTGCAACGCCGCCCCCTGCAGACTCGCGGCCAAAGGGCCACAAGCAGGGGGTGTCAATCAACCCAATCGTACTCGTTCGGGTTGAATTACGGCGATCTCTGTCCGCCTGCTCAGAGCAGACGGACAGCGTTATGGAGCAACGGTCTTTAGACCGCTGCTTCATAACTGCTGTTTCTGGCGAGTTTGAAGACTCGCCAGAAACACGGGCCCTCAAGCTCCATCCGGAGCTTGATAAATGGGCCCCATAATGTATTCACAAACCACTCATTATTTCTAGCACACTGTACATGATCGCACACAGTGGAGCTTTTATGATTTATTTCTCTACTGCTTATAAAATTTGGTTTTGTACCTCATGTCAACTTTTTGTTTAATAAATTTCTCAAGCACGTGCTCTTACTTATAATTGAACATCACTGTTGTAATTGAATATAACTGATATCATTTCTGCATCTTGCAACTGCGCATGGTCAGACACATTTCTAGGCATTGTATGCATGTTCTATATAAACTTGCATGTATAATACATTTCTACGCCACACTTAAGCCACTCTTCTTATGAAGACGGCGCTCCTACTTGGCACTTTGTATATCTTATTAGGAACGATTGTGTTGGGCTATCGTTCACCTCCAGTGAGCCTGTGCGGTCTTGTCACGAGGCTCAGAACACTATTTGTCAAGATTCCAGTAACACTGGAGAAGTGTGTACATACTTAGCACTCAACAACACTAAATTTTAATTTCAAAGTCGACATAAGGTAATTATCCCCGAAATAAGGGGTACAACTTAACTTTTAATATATAAAAAATAAAATTACACACATAAAAACACAATGGAGCTGCAGTGACGCAGTATTGGAATAAATGTATTGCTACTATTCCCCCGATGGAGTAAAATGTTATAGATTCCTAGTCATATAAGGTTAATTTGATGAGATAAGTACTATAATGTCAGGGTAGCATATAGGAGATAAAGTAAGTTGTGATTGATATACTTTGTGGTAATTATTTATTAGTATTTTTTTAATACTCACCGATACCAATTACCGATACTTTTTTATGTAATATGACAGTTTACCTAGCACAATACAGACTAATGATTTAAGATAGCTTCTTTATAATTGTGAACTGTAACTCAAAAGATATTTTGAAATAATTAAACAGTTTTATTTGATTGTTGTCACAAATTTCACAGAACATGTTTATAAATAAAAATATTACAATAAATATATTGATAACAACAATAAATAACAGCTGCAGCAGTTGGGGCTAAAAAGCTACAATTTAAAGGGTTGATTACTGGATGCAATTGGGTTGTAGGGTGCCTATATAACATCAATCTGACATTTGTATTTAATAAAAAGTAATGTAATTTAATTCTGAAAAAATAACACTGGGGAAGGAGTATCCCAGTAAACCCCTTTGAGAAAAATGGAGCATTTGCATTCTACTGACTCAACAGAAAATAGGGCTGGTCTTCATATTTTTCCAGGGCTGCTTTTTATTCCTAGTCCAGCCCTGGCTAAGGATGTTCCTCAGAGTACAGTATGTTTTGAGCACAATTGTTCAAGCTAAGAACTAGCAGTATAACAGGCAATCTAGCCATTACAATAATTTTTAAAAAGTTAGTGGCAAGTTCTTATTATAAAACAGAAGCATCTCTGCATGTTCAGCTATAAGTCTGTTTCTGCTATCAGTAAGGATGTTTGATGCTAAGCTGAACAGTCTTTCACTTTTCAAACTACTTGCATGGGTCAGAAAGATATTTTTGGGCCATTTTAGCCAGAGCTGGAAATCTCAGTTAATTAACTGCTCAGTACTTCAGGGGTTTGTCTGAATGAGGTACAGTGATCTCTCCCAGAGAGGCTTCCAGCTGTATAGTAGCAGCTTTTGGAGCACTCCTCTAAAACGTATAATAATACAAATAACAGAAATTTGTATTGGCAGAACAGAAGTGAACAATTTTTAGTTAAAGGGCCATGATACCCAAATGTTGAAACACTTGAAAGTGATGCAGCATAGCTGTAAAAAGCTGACTAGAAAATATCACCTGAACATCTCTATGAAAAAAGAAAGCTATTTTACCTCAAAAATTCCTCAGTAGCCACATCCCATTGTAAAGGACTTCTAAGCAGCAAATCAGTATGTCTGTCCCGGGACAGCTAAGGGAGTGAGCTTACGTGCACACTCATCTTATTTCCCTATTCAATTTAAGGAAGTTTACTATGAAATCTCATGAGAGTTAAGTGAAATCTCATAAGATCACAGTAAAAGCATCCATGACCTCAGCACTGTTGATGCTGATTGGCTGCTGTTCATTTCTTCATTTTTTTTTTTTTTTTTTACCTGCAGCTGGGCAGCAGCTGAGTATAACTTTTTACACAGAACTTACTCTGCTGAGCTGAGGAGATTGTGAGGTAAAATATCTTCCATTTTTATATAGAGATTCTCAGGTGATATTTTCCTGTCAGCTTTTTACAGTTATACTGCATCAGTTTCAATTGATTTAGCATATGAGTATTATGTCCCTTTAAGTCTTTACACCAGCTTAAAATGAAATGGGAAAATGTAATTTTTTAAAAACGCAAGAAGATGGGGTATGGGTAGGAAGTGTAGGTATCGGTTTAAGTATCGGTGCAATTGCATGAGTACAAGTACTCATGTAAATAATTGGTATCGGCACCAATACCGATACTAGTATCGGTATCGGTGCAACCCTACTAGTAAGTAGCAACTTGTTGTAGATACACTCTGTTATTTATCCTAAATATGTTGCGATTCATAAGGGGTTAATATGAAAGGTGATAGAACAGACTTGACATGTATCTC
>NC_069509.1:40754679-40830815 GCF_027579735.1 Bombina bombina
TATAATACGCTGCAAAGATCATTTCCCCGTGGGGGGATAGCTGCACCTAACATATTTACCTACTATGAGGCAGCAAGGCTTTCCCATGTCACCGCATGTGGCATTAAAGAGGATAGACCGGGCTGGTATCTCCTGGAGGCCTCGGTGGTAGTGGAAGATCTGGGACAATCATATTTAATTTGAGTCCCTAATGGTAGGAAACTTAAACCCTACCTGCATAATGTACAACATAAACTTTTAATATGGGAATCCCTGAGGAACCGACTGTTGATTGCCCCCCATCCCTCGCCAGTACATCGCACAGCAGGGTTATTTCGGGATCTTAAGAATATCAATTTGGATGACTGGATACAGAAGGGATACTCAACTTTAGAGGTTTTTTTAATCAAAACCAAACTCTCTACCTTACCTTGGTAAATGCCAGGTTTGACCCAACCCCACCCTGGTTTCCTTTTGCATCCCTACTATTCCTTAGTTTTTTTAAGACCTGGGGATTTCTCACCTCCTCTATTAGGAGACCTACTCCATGGGAGATCAGATGGAGTAGCGGATCTAAAGACCTTAAACCCCTTACAATACACTATAATTTGCTCTTGTCGGACCTTACCCAGGGTGTTCCGTGGCAACATAAGGCATTGATTAGGATGATAGATATAAATTTCTCTGACCAAGACTGGGACAAGGCTATCTCACTCACTAAAAAGACCATACATTGTGTCACCATGCTGGAAGTATATATCAAAGTACTTCTGAAGTGGCATAGAACCCCAGCCACACTTACTAAAATGTACCCCGAGACCTTGCCCTTGTCTTAGAGAGGCTGTGGAGCTGTGGGCACTGATCTCCACATCTGGTGGGAATGCCTGAAACTATCCTCATTATGGAGGGAGATCAGAGTATGTGCAACTCCCTAAAACTGGCGGCTGCGATATCACCTGCCAGCGGTTTACTGCACATAATGATAAAGGATACGCCACAGATATCGAGGAGACTGCTGATATATATATTCACGGCAACTAAGTTGTGCATCGCTCGGGCCTGGAAATCCCCTGAACCCCCAAGCCTTTCAGAAATTAATAGGATAGTAAATTACATGGCAAGCATGGAGAGACACTTTTATAATTCGATTGATCAAATGAACACCTACTGGCTAATATGGGATGCCTGGCTCCATAAATAAGGAGATTCCTTATACTTAATATTCCCCCCCTTTTTTTTTTATTATACCCCCACTCCCTCTCTCTTCCCTCCTCTTTACTTCTTTACTTCCTCCTTCTCCCTACCTTTTTCCCTTGTCTGTACTATATCTTACTCCCTATGATCTGCAAATTGACACTCATCAGTCTGGCTGCTACATAAAACAAGAATGTACCATGTAATTATGTTTCATACCATCAAGGTTCATAATAGATATGCTTATTTTGGATGTATTACCGAATTCTGCTGATAATGTGACATACCATCTGTGTCTGATAATCGCTCTGATACCATGAAAAGTATCTATGCAAATGTGTTAATATCCTGAGATTTTGGGGCCTATTTATCAAAGGTCTTGCGAACCTGATCCAACAGTGCGGATCAGGTCCGCAAGACCTCGCTGAATGCGGAGAGCAATACGCTCTCCGTATTCAGCATTGCACCAGCAGCTCACAAGAGCTGCTGGTGCAATGCCGCCCCTGCAGACTTGTGGCCACTCGGCCGCCAGCAAGGGGTGTCAATCAACCCGAACGTACTCAGGTTGAATTCCGGTGATTCCTGTCCGCCTCATCAGAGCAGGCGGACAGGGTTATGAAGCAGCGGACTTTAGAACGCTGCTTCATAACTGGTGTTTCTGGCGGTTCTGAAGACTCGCCAGAAACACGGGCCCACAAGCTCCATTCGGAGCATGATAAATGGGCCCCTTTGTATACACCTATATATGGTAATCTCCTTTTTCATTGATAGACTTTTTGTATATACTTGAGTCCGATGATTGTGTTTAATTATGCAAAATTTTCAATAAAACAATTTAAAAAAAAGAAATAAAAAAATAACACTAACCCCCGACGATCCACTTACAGTTATTGAAGTCCTCGCTTAAAGGATCCATCCAGCCGGCAAAGTCCTCATCCAAGCAGCAAGAAGTCTTCATCCAAGCGGCAAGAACTCATCATCCAGGCGACCTCTTTATATGGTCGCTGCCATAAACTGAATGGTCAATGCAAGTGACGCCATCAAAAATGGTGTCCCTTGTATTCCTATTGGCTAAAAGATTTCAATCAGCCAATAGGAATTAAAGCTGCTAAAATCCTATTCAATCAGCCAATAGGATTGAGCTATAATCCTATTGGCTGATTGGATCAGCCAATAGGATGAGAGCTCAATCCTATTGGCTAATTGCGTCAGCCAATAGGATGAGAGCTCAATCCAATCAGCCTATAGGATTTGAGCAGCTCTAATTCCTATTTGCTGATTTAAATCTTTCAGCCGTGCCGGATGGATTAAGATAGAAGATGCAGTCTGGATAAAGACTTCTGGCCTCCTGGATGATGACTTCTTGCCACTTGGATGAAGACTTCTTGCTGCTTGGATGAGGACTTCTTGCCGCTTGGATGAGGACTTCTTGCATCTTGGATGAGGACTTCTTGCTTGCCGCTTGGATGAGGACTTCTTGCCGCTTGGATGAGGACTTCTTGCCGCTTGGATGAGGACTTTGTCGGCTGGATGGATCCTTCAAGCGGGGACTTCAATAACTAAGTGGATTGTCGGGGGTTAGTGTTAGGTTTTTTTAAGGTTTTTTTGGTGGGTTTTTATTTAAGCTTAGGGTTTGGGCGATTCATAAAAGAGCTGAATGCCCTTTTAAGGGCAAGGCAAAAGAGCTAAATGCCCTTTTAAGGGCAATGCCCATCCAAATGCTCTTTTCAGGGCAATGGTTAGCTTAGGTTATTTTAGATAGCTTTTTATTTGGGGGTGGGGTGGGTGATGGGTTTTACTGTTTGTGGGGTGTTTGTATTTTTTTACAGGTAAAAGAGCTGGTATCTTTCGGGCAATGCCCCACAAAAGGCTCTTTTAAGGGCCATTGGCAGTTTATTGTAGGCTAGGGTTTTTTTTATTTTGGGGGGGGGGCTTTTTATTTTGATAGGGCTATTAGATTAGGTGTAAATATATAAAATTGTGATAATTATTTTTTAATTTTTCATAATTTAGTGTTTTTTATTTTATGAAACAGCGTTTTTTTGGGGGGGTAATTTAGTAATTTTTAATAATTTTTAATTGTATATTTTAATAATTTTAGTAGTGTTAGGTTTTTTTAATATAACATTTATTTTATTTAATTGGTAGTTTAATTTAATTGTAGTATAATAGTTAGGGTAGGTTAATTTATATTTTAAAATTATTTTATTTTAATTCTACAGGTAAGTTTAAATTTATTTTAAGATAGGGATGTTGTAATTTTAATGTAAAGTTAGGGGTTTGTTAGGTTTAGGGGTTAATAGCTTAATGTAGTTTTTAGCGATCAATCTTGCAACATCAGATCAATCTTGCAACAATTATGCTGCGGAATTCCGGGATATTTGAGGTTGATAGCTTCATAAATAGGCCCCATTGAATCACTTGATTCATTGTTTAGTATCAGTGCAGAGATTGTATTAGCTGTTTGTAAGCAGTGCATTTCCCACAGCCTCTTAACAAGCAATCAATAATCCAAATAAATATCATGTTATTACATTATAAAAAGAGCATTGAATATGCGATTTCATTACATACTCGCTGATTCCTATTGCGGTAATATTCTTAATGTTTCTGGTGATTCTGTTTCAATGCAGCTACGTTACTATAAGGGATTTCACTTTAGCATTTAAATGCGCATGCGGCTATCATGAATGCGCATGGGATCATGGATGAACTTCTAGGATAGCCGCATGTGCATTTCAAAATGGGGGCGTAGATAGAATGGTGTTAGATGCCCATGGGGGACCAATGAGTTTACAATATCGTTATTCGTCACAGCAAAATATATATTTTTTTAATTTGTGTGGAGGAATGGCGAACAAGTCTGGCGGATTTAAAGGTGAAGAAGTAGTGTTAAAAATTAAATAAAAAAAATAAACAATGAATGAAAGTTCACTTATGTTTAAATGATTTATATAACCATATATAGCGATATACTCAAGTTGACTTTCATTATAAATGTAATATTCGAATTATGCAATATTCGAAATAGAAACATTCGAATTGATATATTTGTATCTACAATGGGGCCCATTTATCAAGCTCCGTATGGAGCTTGAAGGGCCGTGTTTCTGGCGAGCGCCAGAAACACCAGTTATAAAGCAGCGGTCTAAATACCGCTGCTCCATAACCTGTCCGCCTGCTCTGAGGAGGCTGGACAGAACTCACCAGAAATCAACCCGATCCAATATGATCGGGTTGATTGACACCCCCTGCTAACAGCCGCGAATCTGCAGGGTGCGGCATTGCACCAGTAGTTCACAAGAACTGCTGGTGCAATGATAAATGCCGACAGCATACGCTGTGGGCATTTATCGATCTGCAGCGGACATGATCCGCAATATTGCAGTATAATAAATAGGCCCCTATGTATCAATTTACTAAATTCCCTACCACATGAACTATTGAACTTCTGAATAGTATTTGCTAAATTGAATGTTACATTCGAAATTTTGAATGTGGACATTCAATCTAATTATGAACATTTAAAGTCAAAAGTGACACTCGAAAATTGTAAATAATATTAAATTATAGAATTTTTAAGAATATTTGTCATCAACATTTGATTATGTAAATCGAATTTCTACAATAACATTCATTCTAACTTTCAAATATAAACACTTTTGCCCACCCCTAATCTTGATCGGATGTAAAGTGATTACATTAGCTGCAAGGCAGTCTCAATCACAGCACAAAAGGATCAGTCATAAATAATATGTTAAAATAATTTAACACTTGTATCTATGTTATATGAGTACCTGTAGTTTCTTCATTTTGGTTGGGTAAGGTGATCACCTGCTCCCTGCAACCACTGCCCTGATACCCATACTTCCTGTGCTCTGTGACCACTATGAACGCTAACTGCAACTTCCCCCAGGTAAGATGGTACTCACCAGATCTCCCCATCAATTCCAGGTTTCATCCAACTTTATTAATCCCTGTTGCAACTGATTCCCATTCTCTATTATATCTGACCTTACTAACAGCAACTGTTATCTGAGGTCTCATTAATTGCAGCTGTCCCCAACCCATTAACAGCTATCTATTTTCCTTAAAATCAGTTATTTTCTGCATCTAACACAACCACCCCTAATTTTACTATAACCTAGAACCCAAGGGTCCCCTAAAAAATCCACCCAATGCAAACATCCCCTGACACCAAAGGTCCTCTGTAGTACATTAGGGCCCCTTAAAATAAAGGGACCCCTGTAATACTTATCGAAAAATAATATTTCTTAATTTTGTTGCCCCACCTTAATCCTCAGTAAAATTAATGTTGGTACTGAGCTGCTTTTATCAGTAATACCATATAATATATCAGATCTTACTATTTTATCTTTATAGAAAAGCCGGAGATATTGGAGCCCATAAAATTAACCCTCTGTGCACCAGGAGAGGTGCTGTGCTCTGTGAATCTGAGCAAGTTTTACCCTAAAGATATCCAAATTAGATGGAGCTGTGGAGTTGGACATTACAATGAACTTAGCACTAGTAAAGATACAATTACAGTTAATGAAAACCAGACCTATAATGTAAAAAGTGAAAGTAAAATCCCAGAGGATCTTTTTAATGAACCAGGATTCAGAGTGCAGGTGACCTGGGAACATGAATCCACGGATAAGCCTGAGAAGAGGGAGCTGTCTACAAGAGATGCAGGTAACAGGATAGACTTACTTCTTGCTCATCCAGATGTGTCACTAGCTGATATATTATTATTAGTAGTAGTAATAGTTATTTGTAGATCACAAACAGAATTGTGTGTATAATGTTTGATATCTCATTTTACTGATCTTGTAGGATTCATGGTGAAGTGTTTACAAATCTCGCTTTTCTATCATAGAAGTTTTTTAAACAACTACTTAGAATAATGATCACCTGATAGTTTTGCAATAGGAGAGAAAAGAAGAGGACCAGTTGTGACATTAGTATGGTCTTGTATACAGTACCACTATGGTAGCCAAGGGCTGCTTAGACAGTAAATGTGTGAGAGAGATATATATGTAAACATATTTCTCCTGGGATGAGCTGTCTTGTTCAGGAAGACTAACATAGGGACTGTGACAAGACTTAGGGGTATATTTATTAATGTGCGAGCAGACATGATACGATGTCTGCATTTATCATTGCACCAGCAGTTCTTGTGAACTGCTGGTGCAATGCCGCCCCCTGCAGATTGACCACTAGCAGGGGGTGTCAATCAACCCAATCGTATTCGATCAGGTTGATTTCTGTCCGCGGCCTCAGAGCAGGTGGACAAGTTATGAAGCAGCGGTCTTTAGCAACTGCTTCATAACTTCTGTTTCCGGCGAGCCTTCAGGGGCTTGATAAATTGATAAATTGGCCCCTTAATCCTAGAGTCCAGGTAAGGAAAGTATGTAACTGAGGTGGGGTATAAAGCACAACTAAATTAACCCCAGTGTGTAACTGAGGTGGGGTATAAAGCACAACTAAATTAACCCCAGTGTGTAACTGAGGTGGGGTATAAAGCACAACTAAATTAACCCCAGTGTGTAACTGAGGTGGGGTATAAAGCACAACTAAATTAACCCCAGTGTGTAACTGAGGTGGGGTATAAAGCACAACTAAATTAACCCCAGTGTGTAACTGAGGTGGGGTATAAAGCACAACTAAATTAACCCCAGTGTGTAACTGAGGTGGGGTATAAAGCACAACTAAATTAACCCCAGTGTGTAACTGAGGTGGGTATAAAGCACAACTAAATTAACCCCAGTGTGTAACTGAGGTGGGGTATAAAGCACAACTAAATTAACCCCAGTGTGTAACTGAGGTGGGGTATAAAGCACAACTAAATTAACCCCAGTGTGTAACTGAGGTGGGGTATAAAGCACAACTAAATTAACCCCAGTGTGTAACTGAGGTGGGGTATAAAGCACAACTAAATTAACCCCAGTGTGTAACTGAGGTGGGGTATAAAGCACAACTAAATTAACCCCAGTGTGTAACTGAGGTGGGGTATAAAGCACAACTAAATTAACCCCAGTGTGTAACTGAGGTGGGGTATAAAGCACAACTAAATTAACCCCAGTGTGTAACTGAGGTGGGGTATAAAGCACAACTAAATTAACCCCAGTGTGTAACTGAGGTGGGGTATAAAGCACAACTAAATTAACCCCAGTGTGTAACTGAGGTGGGGTATAAAGCACAACTAAATTAACCCCAGTGTGTAACTGAGGTGGGGTATAAAGCACAACTAAATTAACCCCAGTGTGTAACTGAGGTGGGGTATAAAGCACAACTAAATTAACCCCAGTGTGTAACTGAGGTGGGGTATAAAGCACAACTAAATTAACCCCAGTGTGTAACTGAGGTGGGGTATAAAGCACAACTAAATTAACCCCAGTGTGTAACTGAGGTGGGGTATAAAGCACAACTAAATTAACCCCAGTGTGTAACTGAGGTGGGGTATAAAGCACAACTAAATTAACCCCAGTGTGTAACTGAGGTGGGGTATAAAGCACAACTAAATTAACCCCAGTGTGTAACTGAGGTGGGTATAAAGCACAACTAAATTAACCCCAGTGTGTAACTGAGGTGGGGTATAAAGCACAACTAAATTAACCCCAGTGTGTAACTGAGGTGGGGTATAAAGCACAACTAAATTAACCCCAGTGTGTAACTGAGGTGGGGTATAAAGCACAACTAAATTAACCCCAGTGTGTAACTGAGGTGGGGTATAAAGCACAACTAAATTAACCCCAGTGTGTAACTGAGGTGGGGTATAAAGCACAACTAAATTAACCCCAGTGTGTAACTGAGGTGGGGTATAAAGCACAACTAAATTAACCCCAGTGTGTAACTGAGGTGGGGTATAAAGCACAACTAAATTAACCCCAGTGTGTAACTGAGGTGGGGTATAAAGCACAACTAAATTAACCCCAGTGTGTAACTGAGGTGGGGTATAAAGCACAACTAAATTAACCCCAGTGTGTAACTGAGGTGGGGTATAAAGCACAACTAAATTAACCCCAGTGTGTAACTGAGGTGGGGTATAAAGCACAACTAAATTAACCCCAGTGTGTAACTGAGGTGGGGTATAAAGCACAACTAAATTAACCCCAGTGTGTAACTGAGGTGGGTATAAAGCACAACTAAATTAACCACAGTGTGTAACTGAGGTGGGGTATAAAGCACAACTAAATTAACCCCAGTGTGTAACTGAGGTGGGGTATAAAGCACAACTAAATTAACCCCAGTGTGTAACTGAGGTGGGGTATAAAGCACAACTAAATTAACCCCAGTGTGTAACTGAGGTGGGGTATAAAGCACAACTAAATTAACCCCAGTGTGTAACTGAGGTGGGGTATAAAGCACAACTAAATTAACCCCAGTGTGTAACTGAGGTGGGGTATAAAGCACAACTAAATTAACCCCAGTGTGTAACTGAGGTGGGGTATAAAGCACAACTAAATTAACCCCAGTGTGTAACTGAGGTGGGTATAAAGCACAACTAAATTAACCCCAGTGTGTAACTGAGGTGGGGTATAAAGCACAACTAAATTAACCCCAGTGTGTAACTGAGGTGGGGTATAAAGCACAACTAAATTAACCCCAGTGTGTAACTGAGGTGGGGTATAAAGCACAACTAAATTAACCCCAGTGTGTAACTGAGGTGGGGTATAAAGCACAACTAAATTAACCCCAGTGTGTAACTGAGGTGGGTATAAAGCACAACTAAATTAACCCCAGTGTGTAACTGAGGTGGGGTATAAAGCACAACTAAATTAACCCCAGTGTGTAACTGAGGTGGGGTATAAAGCACAACTAAATTAACCCCAGTGTGTAACTGAGGTGGGGTATAAAGCACAACTAAATTAACCCCAGTGTGTAACTGAGGTGGGGTATAAAGCACAACTAAATTAACCCCAGTGTGTAACTGGTTTCATGTAGGGGACTCCAGTGATCATTTGCTGCTGTGCACAATATAGAGAAAGACAATAATACAATTAGTAATCAAGAAGAGTTCTTTGGAGACTTATTAGTGAGTGTCTGTTATGAAGCCAATCATACACTAACGCACTCACTAGTCCTCATCCTTGTCTTATTTAGAAAGGAAACTGTAGTTGAGAGAACAATAAATAAAGTTCTCACACCTTCAGATGAGCACTAGCAGCAGTCACGTACTGTTAGCCAGCTGGTAAAGGGAACTTATAGAGCCCTGGGAATATAGTGACATATATAATATATTGCTTCAGTGGTAAGTATCCTATTCTTTAGTTATTCTGTATTTATAAACATGATATGCTGACTTCCTTCCATCTGATCTAATCAATTGCTTAAATTATATTAATCTTGTGTTACAGACTTTCCTTGGCGCCCACAAGTGACAGAAATAACAAAACCACATTATTTCCTACATCTTAATGAAGCAAAGCTGCAGTGTAAAATCTCTGGGTATTTCCCTAATGCTCTGGATGTGAAATGGTTAAAAAAGGAAGCAGGAAACCAGGAATTATTCCCTTTGTCTCATGGTGACCAATACAAGATCCCTGAGCTGGAAGAGACCAGAGAAGCAGATAACACGTTCACCTGCACAGCCAGTCTGATTATTGTCACTGTGTCATTGCAGACAGAGCAGGGAGCAGAATTTATCTGTCAGTTGGGACATCCAAGTCTAGAGGGACCCCTGGAGAGAAGCACAGGACCACTCATTGTAAAAGGTGAGTTTAGCTGATGCTCTAAGGCAGGGGTGTCAAACTCAAATTCATCGGGGGCCGCATCAGCAGTTTTGTCACCCTCAAAGGGCCGGTTGTATCTGTAGGATTATGTGTCCACTCTTTATTATCATAAATTATTGTCACTGCATTCAATTATTACTGTTTTTTGTAATAATGTAAGTAATAACTAGCTCTGAAAGCAGAAACATAGTCAGAATAATGGCAAGTAGATATTCAAATGTACAATAATTGTACAATTTATTTGAAAATTGATTTTTGGTAACAGACAGTAATTAACAGTAATAAACATACAAATATTGCCAAACACTGTTTATTACACATATGGCAAACACAAGGCATTAACTTTTTTTTAACGTTTCTGACTAGATGGCTTGGACATTTTTGGGTTATTTGATTGTAGTTTATGGTCCCTATACCACTGTAAAGTGACACGGAAGTGGTCAGTATATCCAAAGTTTACCGCTCAGACTTTTAAGCAAAATAATAAGCAGACCACCCCTAATAAGCAGACCCAGTTTACCGCTCAGACTTTTAAGCAGAATAATAAGCAGACGCCCCCTAATAAGCAGACCCCCCCTCCCCCCCACATACATCATATGTACTTACAGTACAGAAGAGAAGGGTTCAGGGGGTTCAGGCAGCCGTTGGATCTGTCACATCACAGGATGGCATGCGCTCAATATAAAAACAAGTGGAGGTTTCCTGTGTAGAGCGGCCGGCGCCGCTAGAGGGCAGACGTTCTCTGGCTTGTAGGCTGCCGCGCATGCGCTGAAGAGGCGGCTTTCTTGTGTCAAAAAAAAAAAAAAGCGAGAATAAAAGGTGAAGGCTGGCGGCCGGCGGCGGCTACACGGGCCACATGACGAGGTCTGGTGGCCCGGATTCGGCCCGCGGGCCTTGTGTTTGACACCCGTGCTCTAAGGTATCTGCTGTGTAATGTTTTCTTTGCACAAGTCAGACAAACCATTTGTCCTCCTTGTGTTGCAGACCACTCATCTCTGTGTTTCCAAAAAGCCATTAAGAAGGCAGCGTTTCTTGTTTTTTGCTGTCTCTTAGTTTTTCAGTTACTGGAGAGCACACTAGTGCTGTATCCATATGGGACTACCCAGGAACACCCTCAAAGAGCAAGATATAATGGCCTAGATTACAAGTGGTGCGCTGTTGACAGGGCAGGATTAGTGTGCAAATTGATATTACAAGTCCATGGTAAATAAAATTTACTAGAGCAGGGAGGGGAAGACGTACGTGAGCAGCTATGACGACGCTAAGTATAGGAGCTGCTGTGGGAAAGTGGCTCCCAATCTTTACTTTGATTTGCGTGGTTGAGTGATAGTAAAATAAATGAGGATGCTCAATGAGATACAGTCCATTTATCGAAACATTAAACAGTTATGACTGATTTTTGTATTTTCAAGAGCAAGAAACAACATTCTAGCAAATAAAACACATCTACAAATATATAGTAAAATATAGATTAGATATTTTTTTGTATAAAGTATTTTTGAGAGATGATTATTTTACTGTTTATATAATTATATGTGCATGTGTATAAATTACTTTAGTTTTATAGGTTGGGAAAAAAATCAAAACAGTCCATGCTCAAAGTAAACTAAGCTGTGTATTGAAGCACTGAGAAAGAGTATTGGGAATACATATTATCTCTTAATAAAGAGTACTGTTCAGTGTATTTATAGTTTGTTCCAGTTTTCATTAATCACCAAGCAGGAGAGTTAGAAAGATGTTATAATCTCAACATTTAAATTTGTCAGATTTCATTTGTGTGAATGAACGGCTACTTTATATGTTTGCACTGCTAACGGACCCTCTTCTCTTTCTCTCTTGTCTGTCACATCTCATCTTTCTCCCATTATGTGACCAAATTATCAAGCTCCGAATGGAGCTTGATGCCCCTGTTTCTGCCGCCGGAAACAGCAGTTATCAAGCAGTGGTCTAAAGACCGCTGCTCCATAACTGGTCCGCTGCCTCTGAGGCTGCGGTTTGCAATCCGCCCGATCCTATACAATCGGGCTGATTGATACCCCCTGCTAGCGGCCGCAAATCTGCAGGGGGCGGCATTGCACAAGGCATTCAGCGATGTCTGTCGGACATGATACGCTACAGCGGATCATGTAAGACAGACATTGATAAATCGGCCCCTGTGTCTTCTCTTTTCCCTCATACTAGTCCTCTCTTCTCTTCCTCTCTATCCTGTTCCTTCTTCCTTCCCTCTTTCTCCTTGTGTCTTTCTCTACTCCTACTCACTTCTGTCTCTGCCATCTCTTCTCTCTCCTACCTCTTCCATTTCTCTCCTTCTGTGTTTTCTCTCTTTTCTTCCCTTTCTCCTACTCCTCTCTTCTGTCTCTCTCTCTTTCCTCCTCTCCCTCTCTCCCTCTATTCACTCTCTCCTCCTCTTCTCTTCTTTCTGCTATTGTATTTGTCCTATCTATTTCCACTCTCCCTTTTCTCTCTTCATTCTCTCTCCTGCAATCTCTTCTGACCTATTTATCCCTCTGCATTTTCTCTCTTCCATCTTCATTCTCTCTCTTCCCTCTGTTCCTTTTCTCTCCTTTCTTTCTCCATACATCTCTCCTACTACTACTGTCTATGCCCTCTATTCTCTATCCTATCTCCTCCATTTCTCTCCCTCTGTGTTTTCGATTTTCTCTCCTTTCTTTTCTCCTCATTTCTTCTCTCTGTTTCCTCTTCTCTTCTCTGCAATATCTCTTCCCTCTGTGGTTTCTCTCTTTTCTTCCCTCTCTCCTCCTCCTCTTGTCTCTTTCTTTCCTCCTTTCTATCTCACCTTCTATTTCCTCTCTCCTCCTCCTCTTTTCTTTCTTTCTGCTCTATTATTTGTCCTATCTATTCCCTCTCTCCACATCAGATTAAATCCCTCGCCCGGCAACCCCTCTGTCAGCCCAATACATTAATATCCCACAGGCCTCCCTGCTGCTTGTGTTTCCCATACTTGTAATGTGCTGTCTCCTAAGCCTGTTTATAGGTAGTAGAGAAGAGATGCTGAAGTGCTGGGCCTGACTTTCTTACTGCCTGATATAGGGACAGAAATGTGACAGGCACTGCACCAGATAGCATGTGACCCCTTAGTGCAGCAGTCTTGGAGCTGTTAAAATCACTCCAAGCTCTATACCTGGAGTATTTGCTTTATTTTTTACTTCACCAAATGTGGGATTTTATTATGATCATTTCACTTGTCTAATCCCTCAGATATTTTATGGGTAAGGAGCATTTCCGTTTCTGACAGAGCCATCACATTAGAGGTCAACAGCCACAACCCAGAAGACATTGTGATAAAATGGAGTCGAGTTAAGTCTAAACCTAAGAATGATAAGATCGTTGATGGCCACATAAAACAAAGTCATAAATCTAACGGTGACGGCAGCTGCACAATAAATCATGTATGTGAGGTCATGAGAACAAGAGATCTATTGAAATCAAAAGACATTTACTTTAAAGCTGTGGTGGAGCACAAGATACTGAAGTGTCCAAAGGAGCTGAACGTCTTACGCAGAGGAGGTAAAACATTTTATATTTGTACAGAACCTTTATTGTCATTGCATTAATATAAGATAAAAGGGAAACCGTAGATTCTGTAGAACCTCACAACAATAAACCATTTCATGCCTCGGACATCACTAATTTGTACTAACCACTAAGGGCTCGATTTATCAAAGCTGAGGTGGACAAGGGTGCATATATGCGCTCCTGCATGCCTCAGCTCGCCTCTGGCGGGGCGAATTTCCCCGGCAGAAATTACCATTGCACACTAGCGTAATTTTGCTCTCGCGTGCAATCCCGTCCCCTGCCCGCGCACAGCCCATCACACACAGGCAGGAGATGTCAATCTACTTGGTCGGACTAGACCGTGGAGATTGAATTTCGCCACCTTAGATGACCTTTGATGACTGCGCTTGTTAAATACGGCAAGCAGGTTCTTGTGAGAACTTGCAGCCGTAGGGGCTTTAATAAATCGAGCCCTAAGAATGGGCTAACTTACTTCAATAGGAATGATACAAATATTTTAATGTTTACAATCCAATCCATTAGAATTTCTGTGTGATATTATATGTACTTTAAAAGTAATAAGGGGAACCAAACATAGTGATACAAACCATATAGGTACCTTAAATCCACAATGAAATAATAAATGGAAATCTCCCAAAAATGCAGAAGCACATATTATCTATCCATCTATACCAAGTACATAAGTTTGTCTTGATTAGGCCAGTGCATGCTAACAATATTAAGTTAACTAGTCAGAAGAAATAGCTTTGCTGCATATTTATTTTCTATTTAGTGTTATGGTGTGCTTGCTTTAAATGTCTTTGTTATAGACTTTTAGGGGCCAAACTATCAAGCTCCGAATGGAGCTTGATGCCCCTGTTTCCTTCAGGCTCGCCGGAAACAGCAGTTATGAAAAAGCAGTCTAAAGACCGCTGCTCCATAATTTGTCTGCCTTCTCTGAGGCTGCGGACATCAATCCGCCAAATCCTATACGATCGGGCTGATTGACACCCCCTTGACTGCATTGCACAAGCAGTTCACAAGAAATGCTTGTGCAGTGTTAAATGCCAACAGGGTATGCTGTCGGCATTTAGCGATGTTGGGCGGACACGATCCGCTACAGCAGATCATGTCCGTCCGACATATGATAAATTTACCCCATAGGGAGTAATATAGTAAGCATACAGAAAACAATTGGCTCCAGGAAAACTTGAACTGCAGTAACAGTAATTTAATTATCACGGGCAAATTGTTTTATCGATGTGCGGCGGACATGATACGCTACATTGTATCATGTCCACTCGCAACTGTCATAAATTGGCCCCTTAGTGGTTGATTTAACAAGGCCTGAATGGCCCTTGTTCGAAAACAGCTGTTATGACTTGTCCGCTGGCTCTGAAGGCTGCAGTCTTCAATCCGCCCGATCCTATATGATCGGGCTTATTGACACCCCATGCTATTGAATCTGCAGGGGGCGGCATTGCACAAGCAGTTCTGGTGAACTGCTTGTGCAATGATATATGCTGGCAGTGTATGCTGTCGGCATTCAGCGATGTCTGTCGGACATGATACGCTACAGTGTATCATGTCAGGCAGACATTGGTAAATCTATCCCTTAGTTTGGGGCCAAAGTTTAAAGATTTGCTAAAACATGTAAAGAAAAAGCTAGTTCTTCCTTAATGCACATGAATATTTATATGATCCTTAAATGCTCATCTGGCCAAATTGTCTAAAAAAAAAAGGTTTTTAAAAAATACAAAGCTATTGGGGCAGGCAATTATATGCTTGCTGAAGGGAAACTAATGTTATGTAGTGAAGATCTAAAGAGTAAAACAAATGGGGTGTGTGTGAAAAATAATGTGTTTGTGTGTGAGTGTATGTGTGTGAGTCTGTGTGTGTGAGAAACCGGGAGTGTGAGTAATGTACATTTAAGATTGTGTGTTTAGTTTAGCATAAATTGTATATGTTTGTGTGAGAAATAATGTGTTTGTGTGTGTGAGGCTGTGTGTAAGAGAGAGTTTGAGAGAGAGTGTGTCTTTGGTTGTGTGTGTGTGCTAGAGATAGTGTGTGTGTGAATGTGAGATTGTGTGTGTGTGAGAGATTGTGAGAGAAAGTGTGTGAGTGTGTGTGCTAGAGAGAATTTGTGTGAGAGTGTGAGATTGTTTGTGTGTGTGTGAGAGGCTGGAAGAGAATGTGTGTGAGTGTGTGTGTGTGCTAGAGAGAATGTGTGTGTGAGAGTGTTTGTGAGATTGTGTGTGTGTGTGAGAGAGACTGGGAGAGAATGTGTGTGTACTAGACAGAGTGTGTGTAAGAGTGTTTGTGAGAGAGTTTGAATGTCTATGTGCGAGTTGGTGTATGTGTATTATTATCTTTATATTTTCAAGTTAGTCTACACTACAAGAATAAAGTGTGCAAACATTGTAGTCAAACTGTACAGGTGAAAACTCTTGCCCACTATACTTAAAATTTTTTAGAGGGAACATTATTTGAGATTGGTGTATCTCACTAAGGCCCTGATATTCAAAGATTCTCCAGCTTGGAGAGAAATTGCAGATCAGACTTCACAAAGGCTGAACTCACTGAATTTTCAAAAGAAAAAGGGACCAATTTATTAAGATGCAGGCGGACGCCGCTAAATACCGACAGCATACGCTGTCTGCATTTAACATTGCACAAGCATTTCTAGTGAAATGCTTGTGCAATGCCACTCCCTGCAGATTTACGGCCAATCAGCCGCTAGAAGGAGGTTTCAATCATATTGATCGTATCAGATAGTTATGATTGCTTTCCGCCGCCTCAGAGGTTGCGGATAAGTTAAGAAGCAGCGGAAACTGCTGCATTCGTAGCATGTTAAATCGGCCCCAAAGGGCGTAATTCTCCAGCACTGCCAGATCTCTCTCTCATTTCTATATATGAAGGAGAGACAAGCCCAGTGCAATACAGCAGTGTGGGATATGAGAGTTATGTTACACTTCTTTGTTACTTTAACAAGTTAAGATCATGCTTTGTATATTTCTGTTTATATACACAAATTACATTGCACCTTGAATTTGCTGCATTGCAAACTAAAACTGATAGTTTCAGAAAGTGGGAGGGACAATGCAGTTCCCTGGGCTGAACAATGGAGTTCCCAGGGTAGGTCTGAAGCTCTCTCTCAAGTATTGTGAAATTTTCTAAGCATTTTAAACAAGCTGGTCTCACTGATTAGTCTCGCTAGCTGTATACAGGTGAAGTTTGCTCAAAATTCACAATAGACGTATTTTAACTAACAGAAAAGTAATAAATACTAAAATATAGACAAAAAGCAAGTTACATTGTAGTGAAAACATTTTAGTTCAATTTGTAATTGATGCAAACGGGGCCTTTATATCAGTCACAAGGCGGGGTTCTCCAGTTACCTTCTCTCTCCCATGTGAAATCTTGTATCCTAGAGAGCTTCATTAGTTTCTATAGAAGGCATCTCTCTGGGATTTCCAGGTTCCTCCCCTTTGTATTAAATAAATCAGCAAATCCTGCTGCTATGAAGTCTGCTCTATAATTAGAATTTTTAAAATCACAATCCTGCAAAGTTAAAATGTAATAAAATGTAATCTGAATTGTAAAGTGATATAAAATAGAAAGCACAAAAGTGAACATGCAGCAGAACTGTCATGTCATGCAGGGCTATATTGTACTGGGCTTGTGTCACCTTCACATACAGAAATGCAGGGAACGCCCCTTGAAGAAGTAAAGCAAAATCTGCCTTTTGAAGATTTCACTAGGGATCTTGCAGTGCTGGAAGATCTGACCTGAGCAGAGAGGTTTTGAATATCAGGGCCAAAGGGGCATAACCTACCTTTCTCTGTGCAAATACAAGACACATACATACAGTATAGTGCTCAATAAAATAAACATTTCAAAAGAGAATTACATGTACACTGTAAAAAACATAATGGAATTATGCATAAAACTTAATAGCCTGTGTTGTGAGCTGGATTAAGCAACATAGGACAAGAGTTGTAGTTAGAAATGCTTAGCATTTGATTGGGATTTGATTGGGAACTCCTGCTTTAAAGTATTTTTTTTTTGCAAATGTATATATTAACTGAAAGTTTGTTTTTTTACACACAGGGAAATTTTACCTAATGTTAGAGGGTAAGGAGCAAATTCTTCTGACGGACAAACCTCATATGTTTAATGCAGCCAACACCCATCAGACCACAGGACAGTGATACAGTTGTTGTGCCCTTAGGTAAGTGTAACATACTCAAACCATTACTATTTAGAGGTATCTGAGGGCTCATTGCTGTGACCATGCACCCGTACCTATAACACTGGTACTCATATTAAATAGGTCAAGTGTTATAAGCCGTTGCCCCATCACAAAAATATACATCACCCCTGCACTTAATCCAAACTGTGATCCCCCCAACACAAGGTAACCCTAACATTAACATCCAGTGCACCTGGTACAAACTGCAACCCCCTATCAGATGTTAAGCCCAAACTACAACACTCCACTTAACCATACCTCCCAACATTTTAAAATTCAAAAGAGGGACACCCCACCCCCCCAACAGCAAAAAAAATTAAAAGTGGTGGTGGGGAGCAGGGATGGGGCTTAAAAATAATCATAAGACCAAAGTAATAAAAATAAAATTCTAAATAAAGTCATATCTTGTAATACTCTTAAGCAGCAAATCAAACACAAGTTCAAACCACTGGTATAACTATGTGAGCTCTGTATTTAATTAGCCTTTGCAGAGACAGTGCTAAATATTTTTATCTTAATTGGACATTTAATAATAGATTCTTTAAAACTGCTCTCTCCATTCACTACATAGCATACACTTACACATGCAGATACACACTCACTACATAGCATACACTTATACATGCAGATACACACACACACTACATAGTATACACTTATACATGCAGATACACACACACACTACATAGCATACACTTATACACGCAGATACACACACACACTACATAGCATACACTTATACATGCAGATACACACACACACTACATAGCATATACTTACACATGCAGATACACACACACACTACATAGCATACACTTATACACGCAGATACACAGACACTACATAGCATACACTTATACATGCAGATACACACACACTATATAGCATACACTTACACATGCAGATACACACTCACTACATAGCATACACTTATACAGGCAGATACACACACACTACATAGCATACACTTATACATGCAGATACACACACACTACATAGCATACACTTACACATGCAGATACACACACACACACTACATAGTATACACTTACACATGCAGATACACACACACTACACAGCATACACTTACACATGCAGATACACACACACTACATAGTATACACTTACACATGCAGATACACACACACACACTACATATACACTTATACATGCAGATACACACACACACTACATAGCATACACTTACACATGCAGATACACACACACTACATAGCATACACTTATACATGCAGATACATACACATACACACACAACATAGCATACACTTATACATGCAGATACACATACACACACACTACATAGCATACACTTATACATGTAGATACACACACACACTACATAGCATACACTTATACATGCAGATACACACACACACAAACTACATAGCATACACTTTTTACATGCAGATACACACTTATACATACAGATACACACACACTACATAGCTTACACTTATACATGCAGATACACACACACTACATAGCATACACTTATACATGCAGATACACACACACTACATAGCATACACTTACACATGCAGATACACACACACACACTACATAGTATACACTTACACATGCAGATACACACACACTACACAGCATACACTTATACATGCAGATACACACACACACTACATAGTATACACTTATACATGCAGATACACACACACTACATAGCATACACTTATACATGCAGATACACAGACACTACATAGCATACACTTATACATGCAGATACACACACACTACATAGCATATACTTACACATGCAGATACACACTCACTACATAGCATACACTTATACAGGCAGATACACACACACTACATAGCATACACTTATACATGCAGATACACACACACTACATAGCATACACTTACACATGCAGATACACACACACACTACATAGTATACACTTACACATGCAGATACACACACACACTACACAGCATACACTTACACATGCAGATACACACACACTACATTTATACACTTACACATGCAGATACACATACACACACTACATAGCATACACTTATACATGTAGATACACACACACACTACATAGCATACACTTATACATGCAGATACACACACACAAACTACATAGCATACACTTTTTACATGCAGATACACACTTATACATACAGATACACACACACTACATAGCTTACACTTATACATGCAGATAAACACACTACATAGCCTACACATATACAGGTAGATACATACACATACACTACACACACAACATAGCATACACTGATACATGCAGATATACACACACACAACATAGCATACACTTATACATGCAGATACACACACACTATAGCATACACTTATACATGCAGATACACAGACACTACATAGTATACACTTATATATGCAGATACACACACACACTACATAGCATACACTTATACATGCAGATACAGACACCACATAGTATACACTTATACATACAGATACACACACACACACATACTACATAGCTTACACTTATACATGCAGATACAAACACGCACACTACATAGCATAAACTTTTACATACAGATACACACACTTATAGATACAGATAGACACACACACACTACATCATGTATGGGTATATGTAATTAATTGTATGGTGTCCTGGGGTTGGCAAGCACATTAGCTGGCAGTCTGTGGCTGCCACTGTTCGTTACCCTGGTGCTAGCACTGCTCATTGTATAAAACTGAAGGCATGCTAGTATTATCACCAGGGGTTAGACATCATCACTAACAGAGGTAGGTTAGAGTGGTCACCATTACCTGAGGTCAGAGGGTATACAGCCTTCTTACTCCTGCCTAACCCACACACCACACACCATTCCTTTTCCACAGGGAATTGAACAGGTATCTAACCCTGGGAGAGCAAAGCCAACTGCTTCTGAGTATGGGCCCATTAGAATTTTTTTTTTAATGCATGGGGCAATGCGAGACAGACCCCTAAAATTGGGACTGTCCTGCGAAAATTGGGACAGTCGGGGGGGTATGATTTAACCCTAACAGTGAATCCACAATTTAATTTGCACTGTGAGGGGTACAGGGTTAAGTGAGGTGAGGAGATAGATGTTTGATTATATCTATATACTATCATTATAAGAAATATATATTGTCATAGTTTTACCAATGAGACAAATTTTCACTTACAAAATAAGAATACACTATATAAAATATCTGAATTTTAATGAGGCAAATACATATATGTTTTATAATGCATGCATACGTGCATGGGGGGGGGGGGGGTTCACAGCAGTTCAGAAAGGTCCAGAATTCCAGTGCTGCCCACTCCTATTTGCTTTGTTTAGTGGCAGAATTGTCTATCATTTATACCTGGCTGCCACATATTCACAACAACACCAGGTTCAGCTCTCTCCTCCCTCTTACTTTCCTCCTGTAATTGCATGTAGACCTGTCATAAGGAGGTTTTGAATGAAAATAGGAGACAGAATTGGTCAACAGACCCAGGTAAGGGGACAGACAAGGGTTAAATCACTGGAGTGCATGTTAGTGTGTTATGCAGAAGTAATGTAACACCTTGATATGCCATATATGTTTCTGGAAGCCAGTGTATTAGTTCATTGCTGCAAGTGTGTTATGGGTCAATTAAGTGATTAAAGGAACATTAAACAGTAAATACATCATATGCACCTTCCACTAAATAGACAAGCACAAAGTTAGATTGTGTTTGGCAGTGCACGTTTACTTTCAGCTTGTAAACAATATTGATATCACGACCCGCTCTGCAGTAATCTAGCCCTTAGTGTTTAATGTCCCTTTAATTCACTGAAAAAAATATGTAACAGGCAATCAAATGGCTAAATCACGGATTTCCATTTCTATGGCAATCAGTTGGTTAAATCTTTATTTTGTGTATGCATTGCCAAGAAGTTAAATTACTGCCCTTTTGTAGGTATCAGTGATGTGTGTAACTGGCAATCAAGGAGTTAAATTACTGTTTTGTGCTTGTTTCCAAAGGATAAATCACTGTGGCATGTTACTAACAACCAATATAATTTATGTTGTATATGTTGCAGGTAAAGTAAGAAATTGGGTTATCCTAGCATTACCCGGGTAAACCTGACATTACCCAAGCGGCTGTGGGTAACGCCTGATGTAACATGATAAATATTCTCAGAGGGCATCGAGTCACTGCATCAAACATAGATGCACTGTAATTCACACATCTACACTATCTTTTTTGCCTCCGCCTAGGAGGGGGGTATACCTCATTCACTTGGGGTTGATGGCAGAGGATCGGCGGGGTGCACCCCTTCAACACCCCCAGACAGAGGCAAAAAAAATAGTTTTGATGGGGGAATTACATTACATCTGGCTTTACCCACAGCCGCTTTGGTAATGTCAGATTTATTTGGATAATTATAGAATTACTGGGATTACTGACTTTACCTGTAACATATATATAAAATCATATGCACACTTACACAAACAATGAAAACTGATACTTGGCTGACACCTCTGATCAAATTTGCTAAGACTTAAAATAAAATGTTTTTTTTTTATTGGGTTTTTTGTAGTTGTTTTTCAGAATGTTTTTATTGCAGTAATTGTAAGTTGCTAAATTTACAAAATAGGAAAAACCTTTTAATGAAAACTGCCTGTGTGGATAAACTCTGCTTGTATCTTCTTTTGCTGCCTGAGGTTTGACTACTGATTCATTCTTATCTTAAAACGGACATACTTTTTGCATCTTTAATGTGTTCCCAATGATCCATTTAAGGGCTAGATTAGAAGTGCCGTGATGACCTTACCAATACCATGAGTCGCAATAACAATTTCCCGACCTTGCTAAGTCTAACGTTGTATTACAAGTGGGGTTGAGTGAATGTTTCTCAACTTTGGAAAAATGAAACAAATTTGAACACAATCATTCGTTCATTTCAAATTACGAATGTTTGTACAACATTTTAACATTTGTTTAATGTAATGGTATTTCTAATACTTTCTTTAAATGTAATATTCTAATTATGCAATATTTCGAAATAGAAACATTCAAATTGATATATTTTAAGAATATTCGTTCTTATCAACATTTGATTATGTAAATCGAATTTCTACAATAACATTCGTTATAACATTTAAATTATATAACTAATTACAAGTTGAAAGTAAACACAACATGAAATTTAGTTTGGTCTTGTCAAGTTAGCGCGAGTGAAGACCTTGCAGGTTAGAACTAAACAAAAAGTTGCATTACACACAACAAAAATGCATTTGAAAAAAGCCCTTTTCACTCAAATTCCTTTAAACACGAAAAAACATTTTTTATTAAGTTGCAATATATAATAATGTGTTTTAGTGTGTATTTACTGTGAATATTTTACATTCAGTTCTTCACATAGTGAACAATTTCCTATGTATTTTTTAAATATACAGTATGTTCCTGTATATACTGTATATACCTATATATTCATATATATAAATATCTATATACATATTTATATATATTCATATGTATTTATATATATATATATATATATATATATATATATATATATATATATATATATATATACTGTATATATATACATACATTTTCTTCTATGTTAAGAACATTGGAAGGTAAAATATTCATAATTAATGTCAGATATAGCGCACTCCCGGTTGAGTTTGCGTGAAAGCTAGAAGTGCTAGGTTATTTTTTTTTTAAATCAAGCTTCATTGAAGTCTATTAGGAGAATAAGTTATTATGGTCGGGGTAACCAAAGTCCTGAAGTTTGTGTGCATCAGGTTTCTCTTGCGCGCAAACCATTTACTTTCTACTAGTAATACAAGCGAAAACCCGCGCTTACAAATAGATTACTACCAGTGATATGCTTGAGAGAGAGCTCTAAATACCACTCCACTTGTAATTTAGTACTAAATTGTTTACAAATTGCTCCTTTATCTTTATTCTCTGGTATGAAATTGCATGTTTAAATTACTGCTTATATTAAAACATGTCAACACTGTAGTATCATCTATAGAAAAGCTATTGAAGCAAGAGAGAGCAATATCCTGGTGCGGCAGAAAAACAGAGCTAACCCAGTCTATTTAAAATGGTGCTCCTGCAGCAGCTATGAATACAATGAACTCTTGAAGAATTGTGTCTGTTTGACTAATAACTGTGCGGTCATTAAATTATAGATATAAGTCACCCGTCAATCTTTGAATCCTGTTTCCTATTATATTTACATTAACAGATGCAGAGATCCTTCAAGCAGCAGAAAAGTGGTATCTGGAAGCAAGAAGAAAAAATCCTCTGAAAAGAAATTCAAAAAGCAGCTGCAAAAACAAAATAGACTCCTATACACAGTATTGCATATACCTCAAATGTCACAGGTCACTTGCATAAAACACTTAAAATATACTTTATTTTAAATTAATAACTATTATATAAATTATCATGTAAAGATAATGATAGTTTTACTAATCAAAGGATATAAATAAACATAAAATTAGAAGCATATGTAAGTATGCACTCCAATACAAGTGGAGATCAAAACCCTAATGTAAAAGCCAGGAGCAGGTGTAAGGGGTGGAGCTTGAGGAGCAATGTGTACTCTGGAGGCGGTGCCAGCCAATCATGTGCTGCATTGATGGTTTGGGAACAGATACAAGATAACCTGGGTGCCAGCGTTTGGGCATTTCTGGGTAAAGTTTGGGTGGTCTCAAGTTTTACTTAGAGAAACTCTAATGGTGGCAGCACGAAACCAGGACATATTTCATAAATCTGGACAATTCTACAATATATTGGAAGTTCTGTGATATGAAGGTGAGTGGGTGAAGGAAACAAAAGGTAATTGGAGCTTTTTTTAAAAATATGTAATGCATCAAATTAAAAGTCAGCAGGAAAGTAAATATAGAAACAAGCAAAAAACTGCTTATTCCATAAGTTTAAAATAATGGCACACGTAGTAAAAATTATATGTATGTGTAATACAGACTGTCAAGCTAGTCTGATGCGTTTCGGCTGCTGACAGCCTTAATCATAGACTCAATTACTCTATTCTCCTATGGAGTTTAAATACGCTCCCTCGCAATCTTATTGGTAGCCAAACACCCTGTGTTAATCCATCAGTCTGAATTTAAAGAAACAGTAAACCTTTACCTAGTTATCGTCAATACCTAAATGATGACATTACTTTAGTTATACTTCTACTTTTTTTTTTTTTTTTAAAGGCTTTTTCTCCATGCCATGTTGATTCTACAAATATAAATGTGTATATGAACTGCCTAACTTAAGTGAACTTCTCCCCTCCTACATCATTTATTTAAATAACTAATCATATCTGTCATCCAATATTTACAGAGAACCAGGATATGGTGAAATACTTTTATGACCTTCCATACTTATTAATAGTGTATACATTAATATGGGTACATATCCAACCACCATCGTGCAATTCTCCAATTTGACATAAGCTAAAAAAAAATATATATATATATATATATATATATACAGTTTATATATATTATCAGATCTTAGTATATCAGATAAGGCTTATCTTAAGGCCTATTGCCAAAAATTAATGATGTCACCATCAATATTCATGCCTTCTAATCTACGTGTCTTTAACGTGAAGATCCAGAAGGCTTCTTTCTTAAAAAGATCTTGTAATCGATTTCCACCTCTTGGTTTCCTTTTCACCAGGTCTATTATCATCCAATTAAAAGAACTGGTGTTTCCCTGGTATTCAAATACAAAATGCTTAGCCGCTCCTTTAGAAGTTCTACCATTTTCAATATCGTTAAGGTGTTCCCTAATCCTGGCCCTTGTTTCACGTGAGGTGCACCCCACGTATTGTTTCTGACAGCTGGTACATGTAATCATGTATAGGAAAGTAAATATGGTTGGAGGCAAGTGCTGCAGAGGTTAACGTTACGTCCATTAAATGTCAGATATATTAAGAAACTGTGAAATTTGTTTAGAGTCCAATATATGCTGCAGATATTGGACATGAACTGTAGGTGCTATTTTCTCATCAATAATTAAACTATTAGCTTTTTTTTATACTGTTAATATTCTTATTTGTAAGGTTATGACTCTATTCTACATGTCTAATGTGACAGCACCAAACAGGTCATATTTACATGTATCTAAACATTGTTCATAGATACTACTGTTCCCTAATCATATGACATTTTGAAATGTACTTTGTAAATAACGAGAGAGTCCAGAAGGCATTTAAACCCTACATACAAAAAAACAACAAGCTATAAAATCTGATCCACTATCGCAAATTACACAATTTTTACTTCATAACTGGTGTTTCTGGCGAGCATACAGGCTCGTCAGAAACACGGGCCCTAGATAGATAGGCCCCAATATCTCAAATGTATTTTCAAAGAGATATTCAAATATAGATCTCGAGATATCTAGACATATATATTTACATTTCTCGCTATAAATAGATATATCTGTCCAAATAACATCACCTATATAGAGAAATATTTGGAAATAAATAGAACATATTCTGTTAACAAAAAAACCTAGCAATATGAAATATTCACATTTTCATGTACACTTTTCCGAGGAGACGAACTACTATTTGTCTTCTCCATTGACTACGTAATTGCGCTCGCAATCTGGCTTTATGTATAACGCAGGTTAACGTGTGCAAAATAATTTATAACTTGTAATACCCGTGCAACCCCAAAAGTGAAAAAACCATAACGCTTAGTGTTTTCGCAATTCCAAAAATCAGAATTGCTGTGCGACTTGTATTCTTGCCCTGTTTTGGGATTTACTGTGTTTGCCCAATCTCTATAGCAAAGACAAATCACAGAACTAAATTACAATATTAATATCATAGTTTTGTTATTAATTTAGGTTTTCTTCTTAAAGGGAGAGTCCAGCCAAAACTGGAATCCACATGGATATATTTCATATTTGAATAGAAGCATTTTTGTAATATCCATGTATTAGCTAAAATACTCCTAATAAAAGATATAGCTGTTTTAAAATTGTATTTAAGTATGCACCGTGCACCAGTATTTTAAATACAGCACTCGCTCAGAGAGCCTAAGGTGCTTGTACCATCTAGGCATGACTCAATTTGTTAATTGTTGACATCATACAAGCCCCACTGGCCCACTGAGCCTCTGCAGTATTTAAAATGCTGCAAAGCCAATTAATTTGTTATAAACACATTAAGAGGCCGAATTATCAAGCTCCGAAAGGAGCTTGATGCCCCGTGTTTCTGGCGAGCCTTCAGGCTCACCCAAAACACAATTTATGAAGCAGTGGTCTAAAGACCACTGCTCCATAACCTGTCCTCCTGCTCTGAGGAGGCGGACAGACAACGCCGAAAATCAACCTGATCATGTACGATTGGCCGCAAATCTGCGGTGCAATGCTGGTGCAATGATAAATGCTGAGAGCGTATGCTGTCGGCATTTATCAATGTGCAGCGGACATGATCCACAATATCGGATAATGTCTGCTCACATAATGATAAATAGGCCCCTAAATATCAAATGTACAATGTTTAGCTTACATAACTGCACATTACATGTGCATTAGCCTTACATTTGCATTAGCAATGTGCAGTTATGTAAGCTAAACATTGTACGTTTGATATTTTATGCTTTTATAACAAATGGATTGGCTTTGACTTATGATTGGATCATACCATTGAGTGAAATCAGAGGGTTACACCAGCAGACGATCTCAGAGGAGCATAGACCTGAGCTCAGTAAGCAGAGACACTGTGAGATCTCAGCAGGTCATTACTGGCACAGTCTGTGCTATTACACTTGTGAGTACATTTCTATCCCTTGTGGGTATTGAAAGGGGGAATTGTTTGCTCTAAGAGAGTACTATTCATGATTAAGCACCGATGTCTAAGCACATCCAGAAGATGTAGATTATTTAACCTGCTGCATATTCTGTAGCGTGACAGTATTAAACCCCAGTCCTTGTCTAGTATAGGGTCATTCTGATGTGAAACGTATGTGCTATTATATCTTCATGCAATGTCCTCATTTTGTAACATGATCACACTGGGTACCAACTGATCAAAAATGATTTGCCTTCCCGGAATGGAACTAGTAGGATAATACATCAAATATGTCATTAATGGATTTAAAGGGCAGTTAAACACCTTGTAATTACAAGGCACTTTTGTTATCTTGGGGCAAAATAAATAATGAAAGTATATTGGCAAGTTGTTTCACTAAACATAACAAAACCTTTTATATTAAAGGGACATGAAACCCACTTTTTTTCTTTCACGATTTAGGTAGGACATACAAGTTTAAACAACTTTCCAGTTTAATTCTATTATCAAATTAAGCTAATAACAATTGGTATATATATGCAGCCACCAATCAGCAGCTAGAACCTAGGTTCTTTGCTGCTCCTGTGCTTTCCTAGATAAACCTTTCAGTAAAGGATAACAAGAGAAGGAAGCAAATTAAATAATAGAAGTAAATTGGAAACTTGTTTAAAATTGTATGTTCTGTCTCAATAACAAATGTCTAATTATGACTTTACTGACCCTTTAAATCTCAAGGCGTTTACTGTCCCTTTAGTCCCAGCTCTTGAGTAAGTTGTAGTTTGATGTTTTCTGACTCAAGTTGCTGATTAGCTTTTTTAACCCCAGGCTGGTCTGTCAAGCAGTGACCAATAATGTGAATCCAACATTTTATAATCCTGTCATCCAATGTGTTTAAATGGCGCTAGTGGCCACTTCTTTACATATATGCATGATGTTATTCATTTTGTATTTTTATTATATATGTAAGTAAATAAACTTACAATGTTACACTTTCACCATGTGTCATTGAGTTGTTTCTTTTTCACGGAATTAAGTTACAGGCGATAAGTAAGAACGAACATGCCAGTATGGTTTGCTTGTCTTGCAATATGAAGATAGGGAAGATGGCCAATCTATTACTGATATGATAATCAGCTGTAACACACATCAAGGAAATACTTTCTTAATTT
The DNA here is from genome assembly GCF_027579735.1 of Bombina bombina. Lineage (NCBI taxonomy): Eukaryota > Metazoa > Chordata > Amphibia > Anura > Bombinatoridae > Bombina > Bombina bombina. Next base: position 40,783,350 of record NC_069509.1, read on the forward strand.
AAGCACATTTTTATTTCAACAGTTTGTCTTTATTAGTTACCAGCATATCACAGTAAGATAAAGCATAGCCTCAATACCAGCTGATCTGAGGAAGATCTGAGGAAAAGAATATAGAGTTTGGGGGATTTCTTGCTTCATTGTCTAAGCCATTCCACTCCATTAGAAAGTCTGTTAGTAAAACACTAATATATATATGATCTAAAGGAAAATCTGGATAAACAATTGAAAACTAAAAGTATCAGGTGTTTCACAGGCTTTTCCAAGGTGTTTTCACAGAAGATTTGCTAAAGCTAAAGTAAAATAAGATAGCTAATTAAAGCAATGTTGATGGCTGCCCACATTGTTTGGATGCAGAGTTTTGCTTTTTTCACTTAAAGAGACAGAATAGTCCAAACTAAAATGTGCATGAAACACTTCTGCTATATACTTTTAAAAGGAAAAATGCTTCTAGAAAAAACTATCACTGTTTCCATGACATCGGTAGATATGCTGCATATGCCCTATGCATTCTCATTTAAACACTGCACCAGCTAGGTATGTACTGTGTCACACCTAGATTACATGTTTTGCGCTATAGAGTGTGCAAAACGAACGCAACAAAAGTTGCGTTATTTTACCCCCCATAGCACTGCCATTACAAGTTTTTGAAAAGCCGCCTTGTGCGTGCGATATGGTGGCAATGAGCTCCATACCTCACAAAATCCAAGCACTGCTTTGACGTGCTCGTGCACGCTTTCCCCATAGACATCAATGGGGAGAGAGTGTTAACACCTGAAGCGCGGACTGAAAAGCTCTGTAACGCAACCCCATTGATGTCTATGGGGGGAAAAAGTTACATTAACACCCTAACATAAACTCCAAGTCTAAACACCCCGAATCTGCTGCCCCCGACATTGCGACACCTAAATAAAGGTATTAACCCCTAATCTGCCGCTCCCGACATCGCCGCCACTATAATAAAGTTATTAACCCCTATTCTCCCGCACCCCAACATCGCCCACACCATAATAAAATGTATTAACCCCTATTCCGCCACTCCCTGACATTGTCGCCACTAAATAAAGTTATTAACCCCTAAACTTCTGGCCTCCCACATCACTGCCACTAACTAAACCTATTAACTCCTAAACCGCCAGCCCCCACATCGCAGAAAATAAATTCAACTATTAACCCCTAAACCTAACAACCCCCTAACTTTATATTAAAATTACAATATCGCTATCTTAAAATAAATAAAAACTTACCTGTGAAATAAAAAAACAACTAAGTTTAAACTATATATTAAACTAACATTACTATTAAACTAAAATTAACATAACTTCAAATTAAATAAACTAAATTACACATTGAAAAAACCTAACACTACTAAAAAAAATTAATCTACAGTTGCAAAAAATAAAAAATACTAAATTACAAAAAATAAAAAACAATAAATTACAAAAAATAACAACATCCAGACGGCGAGGTGTAGATTTTTTTTTAGTAGTGTTAGTTTTATTTAATGTGTACTTTAGTTTATTTAATTTGTAGTTATTTGAATTTTAGTATAATAGTAATGTTAGTTTAATTTATAGAGGCCTATTTAACAAAGGTCTTGCGGACCTGATCAGACAGTGCGGATCAGGTCCTCAAGACCTCGCTGAATGCGGAGAGCAATACGCCGACAGCAGGGGGGTGTCAATCAACCTGATCATACTTTTATTACAAGCATTTCTGATTAAGTATATTGTAAAATGGTTTTATTCAAAACTGAAAAGCATTCAGGCACATTTCAGTTTTGACTTATGTGTTTTATTTTACTTACTAATATAAAATGTTGACATGCAGTTAACCATTTAATTTCATTTGATGTAATTTTATCATTAACATTGGTCAAATTGACATAATAACAAGTGTTGTTGGAAGTAGTGTTAGGCCTTTGGAAAACTACAAACTAAATAGGTTTTCTTAAAATGGCATCCCATTAAGGCTCACTAGTGCTGGTCAAATCTACACAAGAGTGAATGTTTTTTTCCCATATAATATTCTTTATTGACAGCTTTGTTAATAGTTTTGTGTATCTTTAACTCATTGTGTAAACTGAATTCTCAGCTCACAGCTCCCAAACCACCCGCCATATTGTTTGATTGTTACAATTTAGAAGCACTGCCCTTCCTGCAGCTTTACTTTCATGGCAAATGTCCATTTTTTTACAGAGCAACCAGGCACTGCCTAATTCTGACCATGGAGCACACCATCTCCACCCACAGCCCAACCAAGGCATTCTCAACCAAGCCACTGTACACATGTGACTCCGCCCACCATACATGACCACACCCACAAAACTCTGGTGGCTTCACCCACAAATATCCATCACCTCCTGTCCCAGATGCTCCCTAGGAAATGTGATGTCATGCCCTGTGTGTCTATCACTGAAATATTCAACTGCTTAATGTATAAGATTAAAGGAGATTAAAGGAGATAGCTACCCTGTTCTTGAGGCTATAACTGTGTTGTAGAGGTTATATAACTAGGTTTTTTTCTTGTGGCTGTCAAACAAATATTACTGAACTATCCTTTTTTTAATTAAAGAAAAGAGATAAAATGTAATACAGTTTTATAAAATAAACAAGGAGGGACTAGGCCAGGTGCCATTCCCCCCCAGGCTGCCATCAGTGATGAAATCAGGGCTGGCCAAGATACCAGCAGGCCCATTTATCAAAGGGCTTGCGGACCTGATCCGACACTGCGGATCAGGTCCGCAAGACCTCGCTAAATGCGGAGAGCAATACGCTCTCCGCATTTAACATTGCACCAGCAGCTCACAAGAGCTGCTGGTGCAACGCCGCCCCCTGCTGACTCGCGGCCAATCGGCCGCCAGCAGGGAGCTGTCAATCAACCCGATCGTATTCGATCGGGTTGATGTCCGGCGATTCCTATCCGCCTGTTCAGAGCAGGCGGACAGGGTTATGGAGCAGCGGTCTTTAGACCGCTGCTTCATAAGTTGTGTTTCTGGCGAGTCTAAAGACTCGCCAGAAACACGGCCCTTCAAGCTCCGTACGGAGCTTGATAAATGGGCCTGCTTGAGTGTAGCTTTTATCAACGATTCATTTTATATATATATATATGCGTGTGTTTTACTGAGCCCAACTGCAGCAGCACCAGTTCACCAGCACCACGGCTGCTCCACTGTCTGGCCCAACGCTTTCTTTTCTTTAGGACTAGCACTTGGCAGGTGCTTGAGTAAATTGCTCACTGATCCACATTTAGTTCAGCTTTAGGAACTATAAATACCTGCATGCAGCTGTTATGCTGAAGCTTTGTTTAAGGTTTTGGGACTAGGGGTAGTGAAAGTGTTCAGTGCACTGTTGGTGTTGTGATTGCAGAGGTAACCAATTACCTACACACTTCTAGTCTTTGTATTTGTCGTCCAGACTTTCTTTTGGGTTTGTAACTGCATAAATACATATATGTATGTGAATATATATATATATATATATATATATATATATATATATATATATATATATATATATATGGAAAAGTATAGAAGGAGACAGGCGCACAGTGGCACACTTCGTGTAATACGTTCACAGTAGTTACATAAATAACAAACAGTGGGGGAATTATCCGCGCTCACCTGGTGTACCCTCAAGTAGTGAGGTACTAGAAGTGCACTTATATGGTTATACTCTGTTCCTTTGTTCCCTTCTCATTTGTCCACGATCCTTCAATGTTGGGTGTATCTTCAGTGGGTCACCGTTATCCGTTGTCAGTGGTATAGGGAGTAAGGGGATATTATATGTATAGATGTGTGTGTATAGTCTATATATCTCAATTGACCACACAATACATTATAATATAACAGAGATTTAAAAAAACATAGATTTATTTTAAATAGTATAAAACAGACACCGTTGTCTGGGTAAGATGCAAGTATACAATTATAAAATTATAAAATTAAACGAACATATATATACACAGTGGTAGTGAGCTGTAGTGCTGACAGGTAGCTAGATCCTTATACAGAAGGTCTGTTTCCAAGTGCATGCACTAAGTAGCTCCACAAACGTAAAAACGTTAAAAATTGACAGTATCACAGATTTGCAAATAAGGAGCACCAAAGGTATAAATCGGAGCAAATAGGCTAATTTTCGTGGCCCAGCAACCGATTACCTTATGCAGCTCCGTGTATGTTGTGCACTCAAAGCGTGCAGGTGTGATGTGTGGCGGGGAGCGGAGCCTAACGCGTTTCGTAACCAATGGGTTACTTCATCAGAGGTGTGGGCCGCCCCCCAACCTAGCTCTATAAATGCGTGTGGCTGTGGCTGATTGGCCAAATGTTAGCCCCTCGGTCGCCATTTTGTTTATGGGCAAGTCACCAGGCTGTACTGTTCTACTAAACCCAGTCTTTTTAATTTTCTTTTTCTTTTGTGAGTAATACATTTGAAGATGCCAATAGAATTTTGTTTCCTAGTGGGCAATCAAACTTTTTGTGCTTATTTGTCATTTTAAGTGTTGCTATATCAAATTTAAGTATCCGGTTAGAAACGATACTCAACAGAACAAAATATAGGAAAATAACAAGTAAAAAATAAAAAATAATAAAAAATAAACACAATGAGCTTAACAAAATGTGTTGTGACTACCATTATAAATAAAATGTTATTTGGATTAGGTACAGAGTTATTGGGATCCGTTATGTATACACATGTTATCTCTGCCTCATACTTGTTGAGGAAAAAAGGATACTTGAAAGAACAAGGATTATCAACACACCATGAACTTTGCATATTATTAAAAATGGAGATAAAATTCTAAAATAGATAAATATTTCAAAATGACATTATTACAGAGCTATAATATATACTTCCTAATGGTTTATACATTTTTTAAATCTAAAAACCCAAAACATAAATTAACTTGCTCATGATGCTTAGAATACATGTATGGGAAGGGGATCATGTTAGTGTTCAAATGCAGCTCCCCAGCAGATATATCATTAATTATAGAAATGCTGCTAGGTCAATATCTCTATTTAACCCATTGGGTTCTAGCGTTCCCAGTTTATGGATCCAAACTGTCTCTTTTTTTCGTAGTTCCAGAAGTCTGCTACCTCCTCTATTACCTTTGTGTATTTGTTCTATAGCCTTAATGAAAAATGCATCTTTATTTTTATTATGAATATTCGTAAAGTGGTTTATGAGAGGATTTTTGAGGGTTCCTGCTTCTATATTTTTAATGTGTTCCAGACAGCGGATTTTTAAACCCCGTGTCGTACGTCCTATATATCTTTTTGGGGTGCTGCAGGTGCACTCCAGCATATAGACTACATGATCAGATCTGCAATTTAGTATTCCTTTAATCGGATATTTTTCTCCATCTTTTCCACAGTCTATAAATTTATTAAAATTTTTATTTTTATTAATATGTGCACAACACACGCAGTTTTTTCTTGCACATTTAAAAAAACCTTGTATATTGGTAATCTGTCCTTTATGTTGTTTCTCCGTTTTTTTTGGTTTTCTGAATGTCACTAGGTGCTAAGAAATTCTTTAGATTTTTGTTTTTCTTGTATGTAACATATGGTCTGTTGCCTATAGTGTCTTTTAATATGGGGTCATTTTTCAAGATTGACCAATTTTTCTGTAAAATGTTCTTAATCTTCCAGTGGCCCTCATTGAAAGTTGTAACAAAATTAATTTTAGTATCTCTTTTCTGTGTTGTCCTTGCTGTATCTAATGTTGTGGTTGATCGTGTCTGTGTTTGTTGATTATTGCCATGTACTAATGTTTCTCTGTTAAGTTGAATCGCTTTATCATATGCCTTTTGGATAGTTTTAGTTGGATAGTGTTTTTCTGTAAACTTATCTTTGAGATTATTTGCCTCTATTTCAAAATTACTCATATCTGAGCAATTTCGCCTCAGTCTCTGAAACTGCCCGAATGGAATATTTTCTATCCATTTAGGGTGGTGGCTGCTGCGTGCGTCTAAGTAACCGTTAGTATCAGTAGGTTTTCTATATAGCTTGCTGCATACATTCCCATTTGATACATATAGAGTGACATCTAGAAAGTCAATGGATGAGATTTCTATTCTTTGTGTAAAGGTGAGATTCATGCAATTGGCGTTAAGTTCTTGTACATATATATCCCATAGATTAATCTCTCCATCCCAAATGACTAGGATCAAGGATGTCATCTATGAAGCGATGCCAAAATACAACATTTTTGTTTTTAAATTCAGAATTATTATAAACCATCTCCTCCTCAAATATACCCATATATAAGTTGGCGAAATTAGGTGCAAACTTTGTACCCATGGCGGTTCCTGTGTTCTGCAGGTAATATGTGCTTTCGAATTTGAAATAATTATTCTGTAGGATATACCTAATGGATTCTAATAGAAAGTTCCTCTGCTCTGGGGCAATCTGATTAGCATTGTCTAGTGATCTCTTGATCGCACTTATCCCTTGATCGTGAGGGATAGATGTATACAATGCTGTTACATCGAGCGTAGCCCATTTATAAGTTGGCTTCCATTCTATTCTTTCTATAATTTGGAGGAGGTGGGGTGTATCTCTAAGGTATGATTTGAGATTAAGTACCATAGGTTTTAAAAATTGATCCACATATTCAGATAATCTAGAAGTTATTGAATCTATACCTGAAATGATGGGCCTTCCAGGTGGTTTGGTCAGGCTCTTGTGGATCTTTGGTAGATAATAAAATATTGCCATTTTAGGTTCATCATTTGAGAGATATTTTCTCTCTCTGTCTGTAAGTATTCTATTTTGGTAGCCAGAATTTATGTGTTCCATATAGGTTCTCAGAAATAGAGGTGTAGGGTCACTTTTCAGGGTTATATATGTCTTACTGTCAGAGAGTTGGCGATTAGCTTCCTCTATATAGTCTTTCCTGTCTAGAATAACTATGCCTCCTCCCTTGTCAGCCTCCCGTATCACAATCTGTTCATTATCCATTAGTGTTTTTAGCACCCTTTTCTCTCTTATACTCATATTATGTTTCTGGATTTTGTAGTTACTGCAGAGTTCCATACAGTCTTGAATGACCTTATCCTTAAACATAGTTATATGTTTTCCCTGTGATTGAACAGGGAAGAAAATGGACTTTGGTCTTAGGCCACTATTAATAATTCTTAAGTCATTTGACTCAAATTCTGGTCCCAAATAGTTGTTGTAATCTATTTGTGAGTGATGGTTATTTCCATTCTCTAAATCCATTAAGGCTTCCAGTGTTTCTAAGTCTGATTGTGTGAGACTAACTGAATTTTGTGTCTTTTTATCTTTTTCAAAATGTCTAACTAGTGTTAGTTTACGTATGAATTTGTTTATGTCAATAAATAATTCAAATGGATCTGGTTTTTGTGTGGGCGCAAATGACAAACCTTTTTTTAATAGGTTTGTTTCGTCTAGACTTAGATTGTGTGTGGATAAATTGAAGATTTTTATAGTTTCTTCTTTTATTGTCTCATCTCTCTGCGTCTTTTTAAGTTGGAATTTTCTACCAGCTCTACATCCTCTTCTTCTTCCATATGTCTTTTTCCCCTTCTTCCTTCTATATGTGTTTGTGGTTGTCTCCATTCTAGTGGTATATGTTCTTGTGGTGGGGGTCTTACTTCTCTCTGTACCTCTACAGCTCTTGGTTTGTCTGTCAGATGTCTGTCGTAAAAACCCTTATCATTATAGCTATCTCTATTTCTAGAGTGGGTATATGGTTGTTGTTCCCAATTAGAATTTTGGTTTGCCCTTGTATCATTCCACCCTTGGTTACCATATGAATCCTGATTATACCTGTTTAATCTATAATTTGAATTATAATTATAGTTATGGTTATAGTGTCTTCTACCTCCCCTATGATGTTCTCTACCTCTAGAGTGATAATATATTCCTTCTCTATTTTCTCTTTCAATCATATGAGAATCATTTCTCAGATTTGGGTTTTGATGATAATTATCTCTGCTTGTGTTACCCTATTTGATCTTATATATATATATATATATATAAATAATCAAAAAACGAAAGTGATGGCAGCAGTTAGTAAGTAAAAAGTCAATATTTATTTGTAATCCATTAAAATATATATTCCATGGAGGAACATAAAATGTAGAAAAACAGTGCACAGGTAGAAATAAACAGTATACGCGTTTCGGCGTGAGCCGTAATCACTACTGATATATATTGTCAATCAAAGGTGCTTTAAAAAGGGTATGCTATAACCCCATTGGTTAAAACAAAAAATGGATTAAACCAATACCCGTGCTACAATGTGTGTTATTACAAATTGCACACACATGTTATACTTAGTTTCAAAAATACAAGAACTTTCTATTTTATACATTTCTACAAAAAACAATTAATACATATAACAACAGTATATTCACTCATAGAAATACCATTTCAAATACCACTGACATAGTAATGTTGAAATAAAGTGGACAACATATCTCAACCAGTACTACGGTTCATTATGTGGAAAAGGCGTCACACAGAGATAAATAGTGATCACACTATATTCAACATGGGAAAAAGAGCTGCTTGTTCAAAGAAATTTAAAATAAAGCATGCATATATACAAGTATACATAGTATTCATATGTCAGTATATTTCATAAGCTCAAGATCCTATGTTCATGGGATAATCGGTATGGTGAAATTAATTTATTTGAGTTCTAATTTAAATAGAAAAAGTCAGTCTTGCTAATGGCAGAAAAAGCCCCTCAGATATAAAATAGTAATACATTTTGTATATATTTACACATCAACGGTGTATATATCTGAGACTCATCCTGAATATTAGATTTCAGAGAACAACATGGGAAAAACATAAATATAAATAAGGATAGATATAAATAATGTTTGAAATAATATTTAAAGCCTTATGTATTAGTAACCTATGTTGTAATTCATTCCCAATAATTAATAAGATCAAATTCTGCATTCAGGCCAGAAGGGACCTTGGTGCAGAGTTTAAATATCCATAGCATTTCCCGTCTCTCCAAGAGCCTTTGTCTGTCTCCACCTCGTCTAGGGGGGATTACTTTGTCTATAGCTAACCATTTAAAGCTGGTAACGTTTTTTTGATGAAAGATGGAAAAGTGTTGTACTATGGGAGACGATGACTTCCCTGTAATGATCTTTGAGAGGTGCTCTCTGATTCTGGATCTGATGTCACGGGTCGTAAGTCCCACATATTGTATGTTACAAATTGTACATGTGAAAAGATAAATCACAAAAGTGGATGTGCAATTTAAACAGAAATTAATTTCAAAAGAACGACCCGTGACAGCAGATGTGAAGGTATCAGAGACATCAGTGTAATCACATGCTTTACACCTACTGCTCTCACATTTGAACATGCCCTTGCTAGTAAGCCATGAGCTAGTATGAGTTGTGATTTTAGGTAGTACTGTAGGTGAAAGGTAATTACCCAAGGATTTGTTTTTCCTATACAAACATCTTACACCATCCTTAACACAGTCATCTAGTTTATCGTCAGCTATCAGAAGTTTGAAGTGTTTTTTCACAATATCACAAATATTGTGATATTCAGTACTGTTTTCGGTCACAACATTTACTTGGTTTGTTTCTCTGTTTGTAGTATCCTTTCTGTCAATTAGAAGGCTTGACCTATCGACAGTCTTAACCTCTCTCATTGCTCTGTTCATTGTCTTCCTTGGGTAACTTCTATTGTGTAAGCGACCTACAAGTTCCTTCTGGTAATACTGAAAACTCTCCTCAGTGGAACAATTTCTTTTAGTTCTAACCAACTGTCCTTTTGCAATAGAGTATGAAATGTTCTTGGGTTGGCAGCTATTTGTGTGTAGTACAGAATTACCTGATATTGGTTTTCTGTATATACTACTCTCAATGCTGCCATCAATGTTACTTTTTAGTGTCACATCTAAAAAATAAATAGATGAAGTGGACATCTCAAAAGTGAACTGGAGGTTACAGGTATTGGTGTTAATAAATTCCATGAATTGTAACACTTCTCCATGTGTTCCTCGCCAAATAAGAAGGAGATTGTCAATAAAACGGCCATAATATACAATGCAGTCTCGAAGGGGATTCACATCTCCAAAGATGTGGGACAGCTCCCACTAACCCATATAAATGTTGGCATAGGAGGGGGCAAATTTAGCCCCCATAGCTGTCCCACACCTCTGGAGATAGAATACCCCCTCAAACTCAAAGTAATTATGGCAGAGTAAAAAACGTGTAACCTCAACCACAAAAATACTGAAATCTTTCCCCAAATTGGAATATAGAGAAAGCATGGAGCTCAGTGCCTCCAACCCCTTGTCATGGGGGATGGAGGAATAGAGAGCAGCAACATCCACTGTGAGCCAAATGTATGATGGATCCCAGTTTAAATCATTGAGATCCCTGAGTACATGTTTGTACTCAGGGATATCTGGACCAAGGGATAAAGGATAAAGCAATATCTGGACCAAGGGATAAAGGATAGCATCAAGCCATTCAGATACATGTTCTGTTAGTGACCCGATGCCGCTAACAATAGGTCGTCCCTTGACTGATGTGAGGGACTTGTGCACCTTCGGAAGATGGTGAAACACTGGGGTCACAGGATGCTGAACGCATAAATAATCAAAGGTACTATGATCGATAAAGCCCTGTTGTAGACCATCATCCAGAAGGTGCACAAGTTCCCTTTGAAAATTCCTAACTGGGTCAGCAGGTAGTATAGAATACTGAGTGTTGTCACAGAGTTGGCGTAAAGCTTCATCTCTATAAGATACTCTGTCCATGACTACCACAGAGCCTCCTTTATCGGCTGCTCTGATCACGATATTGGTGTTGGATTGTAGTTCAGTCAATGCTTGTCTTTCCATTTTAGTCAGGTTATCATTCGTCTTATTAGTTCTATTTAGAGAAAGATCCTGAAGGTCTCTTTCAACCCTACTATAGAACTTCTCCACTAATGGACCCCGACTATGAATAGGGTAGAAGGTGCAAGCTGTTTTGAACCCCACAAATTTCTCTATATCAGTGGACACCCTTTCACTGGATGTACCCTCTGATATAGAGTCCAACAAAATTACATCACAAGTTTCTGAAAAACTAGAGTTAGTGTTAAGATTAATCCTTGCTACCCCATCACACATCTTTCTTTTGTTTAGAGCAGCACCGGATGCAGGTAAGCTACCCGAGAAATGTTTCTTAAGGGTTATGTTCCGTACTAATCGGTTTACATCCAGCATAGTTCTGAACAAATTAAAACCAGCCGATGGTACAAAGCCTAATTCCAAACTGAGGAGTCTCATCTGTGTTGTACTTAGCTTGGTTTGGGAAAGATTAATTACACTGATGGTTTGTACTTGTTCACTTGCTTCATTCCTCTCAAAGGATATCTGTTGTGCTGTTCTGATGGAATCACTCCCCCTCCCCCTATGTGGGTCCTCGGGGTCACAGAAAAAACCTGATCAATTTGACTGGTGCCAGGTTGTGAGCCAACCGCTGCCCAATTATCTGTATTGAGATCAGGGGCTGGCTGCTGTGGCTCACTTGTTGATGCTATGAATTTATTTTTATCCTTGGGTCTTATGGATTGTGGACCATCCTTACCTACCGATGAATTTTTGTTAGTAGATTTAAGTATACCTGGCTTCCCTGGGGGGATGGTCAATGTACAAACTGGAAGCTCACCAAAATGCTCACCAAAATGCCAAAGTTAATTCTTTATTCCTTAGAAAAGCAGGGCCAAACAGTCACAATCTTTCGGGGTAATACACCCCTTAGTCATATGTGGGACCTCCCCCTTCGTCTGTTCCTATTGGAATATCTTCTATTTTGAAACCTTTGTGTTTTATTCCATACATGTACAGTATTGGAGTCATAGTCAGTCTGGTCCCTGATGTACTTTGTGTGCTTTCTCTGCATGACAATGGTTTTAATATTAGCAACTGACTTTCTAAGAATGTCATCAAATCTAGTGTAGTCAATTTCATGTTTTTGTTTGTTAAGTTCTGTCTGTATAATCTGTATGGCATCCCTAATAGCAGTCAATTGTTTAGTTTTGTAGGTTACCAATATAGCCATTAATCTAATTGAACATTCATTCAATATATCATTCCACATATTTTTAAACTCTAAATCACCAACTTCAAAAGTGGGATATTTAGTGATACGTAGTCCTCTGGGCACTAGCCCTAAATCAATGTATTTGTTAAGAGTCCAAATATCCCATTGTAACTTGGTTGCCTTAATGTATAGTTTGTCCAAGTCATCAAATAAATCACTCAAATCAAAGTTTTTACTGGTAGAGAAAACATTGGCTAATTCAAGATCCGGTTCATCCCGAGGTATAGCAGGTATGAGTGAATAAAACTGTGTGTCCTCCATGGATTGAAAATCCCCAAATAGTATATCACTCAGTTCCACAGTGCTGCCTGTAGCACAATATAGACACAAAACCGAAAAGAGAACAATGTAGTTCTGAATGATCACTATGCGTGGCTTTCTCTGTATGATAGATGCTGTTCCCATGCGTAGCAAATAAGAGGTTTCGCTACTATGTTATTTTGGATACACTCTACTGGGTATAAATAGTGTAGGACTTCATTTTTTTCTACATTTTATGTTCCTCCATGGAATATATATTTTAATGGATTACAAATAAATATTGACTTTTTACTTACTAACTGCTGCCATCACTTTCGTTTTTGGATTATTTATGCTTTAATCCTGTTTGGCAGCAGTTTACCCCATACGAAGTGGCGCCTGTTCCCTATTGGACTGTTTGCGGTGAGTACCGTCCCAACCTACCTATTGATTGGCTTTGAGGAAAGGGTGTGTGTTGTGGCTACGTCAGAGGAGAACACGTGTAGTGTACATGCCAGCAGGAATTCAGGAAGACGCCGGCGTTTCTGTTCAATGGTGGTGGTGTGTCTCGATGGTCGGGGAGAGATGGTAAGTGAGTGCAAGGCTTCACTCTGTTCCCTCTCCCGTATTAACCCCACATATCTACTTTGAACGATTGCATTATCTCTGACTGTACTACTGCATATTACAGCTTAACACCGCTAGATGAAGTGTTACATATTTTGGCTCATAATTACCGTAGGAGGTTGGGAGGTACACACACGGTCCAGGAGCTGTCAGGACCACAGCTTTTCAACAAGTGTTCTATATCTGAGAAACGTTGCAGGGTATAGGTAAACTCCAGGAATATACGTGCATTGAATTGCAGTTTCATGTATATCTTTAACTCTGTGTATGTGAACATATGAACACCTGAAGTCCTACACTATTTATACCCAGTAGAGTGTATCCAAAATAACATAGCAGCGAAACCTCTTATTTGCTACGCATGGGAACAGCATCTATCATACAGAGAAAGCCATGCATAGTGATCATTCAGAACTACATTGTTCTCTTTTCGGTTTTGTACAGGGAGTGCAGAATTATTAGGCAAATGAGTATTTTGACCACATCATCCTCTTTATGCATGTTGTCTTACTCCAAGCTGTATAGGCTCAAAAGCCTACTACCAATTAAGCATATTAGGTGATGTGCATCTCTGTAATGAGAAGGGGTGTGGTCTAATGACATCAACACCCTATATCAGGTGTGCATAATTATTAGGCAACTTCCTTTCCTTTGGCAAAATGGGTCAAAAGAAGGACTTGACAGGCTCGGAAAAGTCAAAAATAGTGAGATATCTTGCAGAGGGATGCAGCACTCTTAAAATTGCAAAGCTTCTGAAGCGTGATCATCGAACAATCAAGCGTTTCATTCAAAATAGTCAACAGGGTCGCAAGAAGCGTGTGGAAAAACCAAGGCGCAAAATAACTGCCCATGAACTGAGAAAAGTCAAGCGTGCAGCTGCCAAGATGCCACTTGCCACCAGTTTGGCCATATTTCAGAGCTGCAACATCACTGGAGTGCCCAAAAGCACAAGGTGTGCAATACTCAGAGACATGGCCAAGGTAAGAAAGGCTGAAAGACGACCACCACTGAACAAGACACACAAGCTGAAACGTCAAGACTGGGCCAAGAAATATCTCAAGACTGATTTTTCTAAGGTTTTATGGACTGATGAAATGAGAGTGAGTCTTGATGGGCCAGATGGATGGGCCCGTGGCTGGATTGGTAAAGGGCAGAGAGCTCCAGTCCGACTCAGACGCCAGCAAGGTGGAGGTGGAGTACTGGTTTGGGCTGGTATTATCAAAGATGAGCTTGTGGGGCCTTTTCGGGTTGAGGATGGAGTCAAGCTCAACTCCCAGTCCTACTGCCAGTTTCTGGAAGACACCTTCTTCAAGCAGTGGTACAGGAAGAAGTCTGCATCCTTCAAGAAAAACATGATTTTCATGCAGGACAATGCTCCATCACACGCGTCCAAGTACTCCACAGCGTGGCTGGCAAGAAAGGGTATAAAAGAAGAAAATCTAATGACATGGCCTCTTTGTTCACCTGATCTGAACCCCATTGAGAACCTGTGGTCCATCATCAAATGTGAGATTTACAAGGAGGGAAAACAGTACACCTCTCTGAACAGTGTCTGGGAGGCTGTGGTTGCTGCTGCACGCAATGTTGATGGTGAACAGATCAAAACACTGACAGAATCCATGGATGGCAGGCTTTTGAGTGTCCTTGCAAAGAAAGGTGGCTATATTGGTCACTGATTTGTTTTTGTTTTGTTTTTGAATGTCAGAAATGTATATTTGTGAATGTTGAGATGTTATATTGGTTTCACTGGTAAAAATAAATAATTGAAATGGGTATATATTTGTTTTTTGTTAAGTTGCCTAATAATTATGCACAGTAATAGTCACCTGCACACACAGATATCCCCCTAAAATAGCTAAAACTAAAAACAAACTAAAAACTACTTCCAAAACTATTCAGCTTTGATATTAATGAGTTTTTTGGGTTCATTGAGAACATGGTTGTTGTTCAATAATAAAATTAATCCTCAAAAATACAACTTGCCTAATAATTCTGCACTCCCTGTATATATATATATATATATAAACAAACACACAGTTAAAATTAAAATTCTAATGTTGAATATCAAATCACGTCTTATATATATTAAAGAAATGTTTGTTTGAGGTTGGTGCCAAGTTTTTCTGTACACTAAGCATTCACTTATTAAAGGTATTTAAAGATAAATGGTTAAGATGTTTGCTCTTTGGGAAAGGATGGGTTGCTGTACCTGGGCCCCTGAGTTGTACTTACCACCTGGGCAAACAAGTTGCCATTTCTTCCCTGTATACAAGTTATGTCACTGACTCCATTAGAGACTTTGCTATACCTTATTGGTAAGTTACGTAACATCAACAATAAAGGCACATAAAGGAGTAATAAAATACTACTGTATAATGTGTTGGCTTTTAGAGTTAAATATTGCAATCTGTTTCCATCCACACCACTGCTAACCCATTTAAATGCATCTTTTAGATTGTCTGGATTTACAGACTTAGGGCTCCATTTATTAAGCAGCAATGCTGCTTCGGAGCCCCATCGTTTCAGGTCCGCCAGAAACGGAAGTTAAGAAGCAGCAGTCGTAAGACCGCTGCTCCTTAACTTGTCCTTTTAGGGGGTGGACTGAAATCATCCCGATACGGTAAGATCAGGATGATTGACGGCCCCTGCTAGTGGCCAATTGGCCGCCGGTGAGCAGGGGGGGGGAGGGCATTGCACAAGCATTTTATTAGTGGCGAGCAGCGAATCATGTCTGCTCACCTCTTTTTAAATTTACCCCTTAGATGGGTTAGCAGTGGTGTGAATTAAAACAGATTGCAATAGTTAATCATAAAAGCCGCAATTATGTGATCTGTATTTTCATAACACCTGTACTGTTAGTGATAATCACACCAGTACGAGTGAGAAATACATTCAAAAATGAAATTAGAAATATAATATCATGTGATTTGTAGATGTCCTGAAGTGAGTTTTTCTGCAGATCCCCATAGATCACTGGATTTCAAACTGGATTTACTTAATTCTCTTTCATGCGATCGTCTGCCGCACACTGAAGATTGAATACAAGGTACCCATTTTATTTTGCACAACCAACACTGTTATATTAATATAATTTTAACCTCTGTGATTACCTTGTATCTAAGCCTCTGCTGACTACTTCCTTATCTCAGATCTCAGATCTTTTGACAGACTATCATTTCAGGCAATTAGTGCTGACTCTTAAATAACTCCAGGTGTGTGAGCACAATGTTATTTATATGAAACACACAAACTAACACCCTCTAGCTGTGAAAAACTGTCAAAGCAAAAACAATTGTACAGTGTACAGTCCCTTTACGTATATAAAATTAGCACCAGAGGAGCTAGAAAATTTAAGGGAACAATTTTTGGAACTTTCTTGAGCCGAAGGAAGTGCTTTTCTTGAGGCAATAAAGGGCATTCTGTAGATCACTAGTACTGTTTGTGATTAAGCACTAATGTCTAAGGACATCCAGAAAATGTAGCTTAATTTCACATGGAGCATGTTGTGTGGTACAGTATTAAACCAGGGTCTAGTCTAGTGTAGGGTCTGATGTGAAACACGTGCTATTGTATACCTATAGGCAATGTATTTATTTAGCAGTATGTACACACTGGGTGCAGTCTGGGGATAAATTATTGACCCTGACTGGAATGCGCCTGGAACATAAAGATACATAGACGATGTGATAGGTGTATTTAATCCCTTCTCTTGAGTGAGTTGGAGATTGATGTTTTCTTGCTCATAGAAAAAGTGTTAAAAAGCTTCGCTATCAACCAGTGAGGAATAATGTGACTTACATGTTATAATCCTATCATCCTATGTGTATAAATGGCACTAGTGGTCACCCCATTTACATATATGCATGATGTTATTCATTTTATTAGTTTTTTTATTTAATGTATGTACAAAATTAAACTTACAATTCTAAACATTTACGATGAGTAACTGAGTTATTAGTTTTCTGCTGAATGAATTAACAGGTAATGAGCAATAACCAATGTCCCAGCAAATTCTGTGTCTCTTTTTATATGGATCTAGGAAAGATGGTTCATACCCAATCTATTACTGATGTGCTAATCTGTTGGCTGCTTTAATACAAATCAAGGAAACCTTTTTTTTTTAAAATTTAACCAAAGGTTATTTCACCAGTTTATCGTCATTAGTTACCAACTAATATATCAAACTAAGATGAAGTATAGCCCCAATTGCACTTCATTAGAAGAGCAGAGCAAAAGTATCATACACCTGTAAACTCCACCTGCTGGCAGAACAAAATATTTTTTCCCATTGGGAAAGAACGACATTAAAAGGAGTCTGTAAGCCTAAGACCAGGCTGCAACTTGCATAAAAAACATAATAAATTCAACTCTTTTACTGTTACTGTATCACTCATGATACTAAGTATTTAATTATTATTATTATCAGGTATTTGTAGAGCGCCAAACATAGGGTATACAAGATAACATTTACAGGGATCAAATGGGTAGATATTATCAATCAATAGTCTGCTATTAGAGAGTTAGATTACTGTTGTACAAGCTATGGACAGTTTGTATGAAAAATGAAGATCTTGGGAAGATGATTGGATCAGCAGCGCTAGTTACACATCTGAGTTGTGCGACTACCTCTGCTGATTGGATCATCGGCAGTTTACACTCAGGAGCAGCAGTGCTCTGTGCAGGAATTAAACACACAGTAGTGCAGGTTCGCTAGTTTTAGGATTATAGGCTCTAACAAATTAGATTATTGTCATTTTTCAATTATTATAGCCCTTTAAATTTGCATAGGCTTTTCTGGAACCACAGATTGTTATATGGTTATTACCCAAGCTAAAGCTGTAGCCGTACCTAAAAACAACATACAGCTTAATGATGGTGATTCTATGTATTCTAGGCCTAGCCCTGTCTCACAAGAGATGGAACCTGCACTTAGTACCCTAGGACATTTTCAGTAAGGCCCGTGCATCTTTTTCTTCCCTTCCTTAAATTTCTTCATACTCCCCCTTCTCCCCCCCCCCCACATCTCCTTTTTGTTTCTACATCTGGTTTTAGGTCAAACCAGCATTATATTTGTATATCTGTTTGATTAAAGTAATGAGAAACAAGAACAAAGATGGACTGATTATCATGACTGAAGAAGACTATATGTTATTGCTATGGCTAAGTTTGTACCGTCACCTAATGGTTAATTAACTAGTTAAAGATCATCTCATTTGTTACTTATTCAAGGATTATTTGTATTTAGTATGATAAACTTTATCTTCTTGGAAACAATAAAAAACAATAAACTACAAACAAAAAAAGTATCAGGTCTAATTATGTCTCTTCACTAATTTTGTCTTTATGCTCGACTAGAAAGGTGTGTGTTGGATCTGTCACATGTTGAGTTTTTAGAGTTTGTATTATCTCTTGGAAATGCTGAGATGGATAAAAATAAGCTCTGACCCAAACCATCAAATAAAAGTGCAAAGTTTTCTGTGTGTTTATAAAGGGATAGGAAAGTCCAAATTACACTTGCAAGAATCAGATCGAGTCATTTTAAGACACTTTTAAAATCACTTATATTTTCAAATGTGCTTTGTTCTCTTGGTATCCATTGTTGAAAATGAATAGGCATATATCCTACACTAGTGGGAGCTGTCTGCTGATTGGTGCCTGCACACATTTGTCTTTTGTGATTAGATAACTAGATGTGTTCAGCTAGTTGGCAGTAGTGTAGTGCTGCTCCTTCAGCAAAGGATACCAAGAGACAGAAGCAAATTTGATAATAAGTGTAAATTTGAAAGTTGTTAAAAATTGAATGTTCTGACTATCTGAATTATTTAAGACAGATTTAGGGTTTTCCTGTGCCTTTAAGCATCACATAAAACATAATTGTCAGAAAATCACATTAATGTGAATCAGTTCCCTTAATCACTAGTCTTATATCCTAAATGGAGTCCAGTGGGACTACAAACAGTTTGGCTACCTTGTGTAAAGAGGGTGGGCCAGTGACTAACGTGTTGTTGCATCACTGCATGGTAAGAAATGTAAACAAACACAGCCTTACCACATGGTAGCTCTCAGGTCAGGTTATTTATAAATATATTAAAGGGACACTAAACCCAAAATTTTTCTTTAATGATTCAGGTAGAGAATACAATTTTAAACAACATTCCAATTTACTTCTATTATCTAATTTACTTCATACTTTAGATATCCTTTTCTGAAGAATTAGCAAAACACATGGGTGAGCCAATCACACGAGCCATCAATCAGCAGCTACTAAGCCTATCTAGATATGCTTTTCAGCAAAGGATATGAAGAGAATTAAGCAAAATAGATCATAGAAGAAAGTTAGAAAGTTGTTTAAAATTGCATTGTCCTTCTAAACCATGAAAGAAAAAAAATTGGGTTTCATGTCCCTTTAATGTACAAAATGCTTGTGAAAGTTTACACCAATCACATTGTATATAGTTGTTTATGTAGTCCTCTGACTCCCTCTAGTGAACTCTCAAATTAATCTGAGAGCCGATGATATAAAGGTCTCTGGGCTGGTGAGATTGTTTAAGAACTCTCCCCAGCCCTTCTATTTCCTTGGTGGCATTCTATAAAGTCACTTTTTACCCTGAAAACACGGTGTCTAGTTAAGGGATATTGTATTTTCGTATGGGAAGGAGATGAATACATTACAAAAGTGCACAACGAAAATTATAATTTAAAAATCATAATAAATTAATAGAGCCATTCACACATACATATGCAAGACATAAATTGAATTGTTAAGATGCATCGGAAATTAACAAAATTGTTCATCAAAAAAATATATTACACAGGAATAAAATAGTATTAAATATGCACAGTTTAAATGGTAATTAAAGTACACTGGATGTGCAAAAAACACATAGAAATTCGTAGTTATAAGTAGAAAATAAAAAGTCTAATTGCAAATTTATCGTAAAATGGACTGAGCATGGGCGTTCCATGGGCGTATATAAAATTGTCCCTCAAATCCCAAAGTAAGTATCTAAACATTTCTGTCCTACAGATCTCACTGTTTTTTCTCGCAAACTAAAAGTTGGAGAGGTTGGGACAAAATATGCAAAATACTTAACAACTTAATAGAAAAACACATGTGTACAAAAATAGAGGCGATCATAAGATGCTATACGCATAAAGCAGCTCAATGTGATTTGTTTTTGATGCGCCCCCTGTTTACTGCTAACTTTGCTCTACCCAGCAAAGTTTCCCTTTTGCCGCGAGATCCGTTACTTTTTAGAGGAGACATCTTGCCACTCACAGAAACTGCAAATGTTTAAGATAATTCCACAAGGACAACCCCTGCAGAGCGTCAGAGAGAAAATCCACATCTGATCCAGCAAAGTTTAGATAGTTGAGTGATTAAACCAATAAGATGACACGCTATATTTTGTTTAAATATGAAACTATAAACACAAAATTATCAATAACTCTTAACTCATCTCACAATGAAGTATTAACATCAACTATATCTTCTCCATGTGTAACCTATCCCTCGACTGAAGTAAGGGTAATAAAGTAAATTAAATTAAATGAGGCATCCCAATACTGGTAAGTATTTAATGTCACTAAATATATTCTGTTACTTTTATCATATGAAGCAGTAATAATAATCTGCATAGGACAAAAAGAGAACAAAAAAGCGCACCCAGATTCAAGCGGATTTATTGAGACAAATAGCCAGAAGAAATAAATATAGTAAGTAGCAAACTCACCAGATGCAAAGCATCACTGTACACATAGAACTATAGATGATCAAGCAGGGGTAGCGGTAAACAGCGGTATTGGAATCCACTTCTCACCTACAGATATGATCACTGATATTCAAGCTTAAAATGTGTATAATTCATACACAGAACACCTCAACGCGTTTCCCCCGTCTGAGCGGACGGGCTTTTTCAAGAGGAAAATATTTTCCTCTTGAAAAAGCCCGTCCGCTCAGACGGGGGAAACGCGTTGAGGTGTTCTGTGTATGAATTATACACATTTTAAGCTTGAATATCAGTGATCATATCTGTAGGTGAGAAGTGGATTCCAATACCGCTGTTTACCGCTACCCCTGCTTGATCATCTATAGTTCTATGTGTACAGTGATGCTTTGCATCTGGTGAGTTTGCTACTTACTATATTTATTTCTTCTGGCTATTTGTCTCAATAAATCCGCTTGAATCTGGGTGCGCTTTTTTGTTCTCTTTTTGTCCTATGTGAGTTTCCGTTGGCTGCTGGGAGAAGAACACAGCCTCAGAACAGCTGCACCCTTACCACCGCAATCCTCTAGTGGCTACGTCATTTCCCGACATACAAGTTTGAGCCCAGGAAACGTAAAGTACTGTCTACCTGAGTTACCGTCAGTACAAGGCTGCTCATAACGAGTAATCTTTTTAGACTGTATCAGCAACTCACGCTCGATTACCTTTACGATAAGGATGTTTGCTTGAGGATTTTTTTCAAACTATCTATGAATCTTGCTGTCATTCAGGGAAAGAGTTGGTTCATATTATTGTATTAACTTATTGTTGTGATTTTTCGATTACAGGCATCTATCTTCATTATATCGCTTGTTTAATACTCATGAAAGGGTTTTAGCGCAGACAGTTTGCTTGTGATGTGAGTAATAATAATCTGGCTAAATGTTTCGGCTAGCTTCTAGATTTTTAAAAAGATATGTTATAAATTGTTATGTGAATTAATACTGTAGACCTGTTTGGTGTGCAGCCCAGCAGTGAAACAGTTAATAAGATAACCCTACCTTGCAGTCTGCACTCTGCAGTGTTTGCTAATTGCAAACAGAAAAAAGCAGGAGTGGCGCTCCAAAAAAGGTGCTTAGAGTTATTAAATTGCTTAGAGGGTTGCAAGGTGTGGTTACATAATTAACTGTTTCACTGCTGGTAGGCACATAAAACTGACCTTAGAGGGAACACTGCTGTAGAATACTGCTTTTTAATGAATGGGAGGGAGTTTTGGAATGCTGGGGTACAGTGCTTTTCCCTGAATTTCTGTGATGTTTCCATGTCATATCCTGATCAAAGCAGTTCCTATATTTGGTATTTATACCACATATAAATACCTGATATAAAATTGTAGTAAGCCATGCATCTAGTTTTGGGAATACTCAGTCTTTCCAAAGCAAAAACTGTGTTTGTTCTTAAAGGGTCGGTCTAGGCAAAATGTATTTTATCATCAAATTTGCTTTGTTCTCTTGGTATTCTTTGTTGAAACTAAACCTATGTAGGCTCATATGCTAATTTCTAAGACCTTGAAGCCCGCCTCTTATCTCAGTGCATTTTGTCCGTTTTTTTACAGCTTGACAGCGTTAGTTAAAGGGACAGTCAACACCAGAATTTTTGTTGTTTAAAAAGAAAGATAATCCCTTTATTACCCATTCCCCAGTTTTGCATATCCAACACAGTTATAATAATACACGTTTTACCTCTGTAATTATCTTGTATCTAAGCCTCTGCTGACTGCCCCCTTATTTCAGTTCTTTTGACAGACATGCAGTTTAGCCAATCAGTGCTCACTCCTAGGTCACTTTCCGTGCATGAGCTCAATGTTATCTATATGAAACGTGAACTAATGCCCTCTAGTGGTCAAAATGTATTCATATTAGAGGCAGTCTTCAAGGTCTAAGAAATTAGCATATGAACCTCCTAGGTTTAGCTTTCAACTAAGAATACCAAGAGAACAAAGCAAAATTGATGATAAAAGTAAATTGGGAAGTTGTTTAAAATTACATGCTCTATTTAAATCATGAAAGTTTTTTTTGGACTTGACTGTCCCTTTAAGGTGTGCCATATAGATAACATTGTGCTCACTCCCGTAAAGTTACATAGGAGTCAGCACTGATTGGCTAAAATGTATGTCTATAAAAGCACTGAGATAAGGGGTCACTCTGGAGAGACTTAGAAACAAGGTAATCACAGGGGTAAAAAGTATATTTATATAACCGTGTTGGTTATGCAAAACTGGGGATTGGGTAATAAAAGGTATTACCTATCTTTTTAAACAAAACAAAATCTGGAGTAGACTGTCTCTTTAAGGATTTATATAATGTAACGAAGGAAATAAGAGAAAACCTACTAAAACCAGCAATGGCTTATTTAAAGGGACAGTCAAGTCCAAAATAAACTTTCATGATTCAGATAGGGCATGTAATTTTAAACAACTTTCCAATATTCTTTTATCACCAATTTTGCTTTGTTCTCTTGGTATTCTTAGTTGAAAGCTAAACCTAGGAGGTTCATATGCTAATTTCTTAGACCTTGAAGGCCACCTCTAATCTGAATGTATTTTGACATTTTTTCACCACTAGAGGGCGTTAGTTCATGTGCTTCATATAGATTACATTGCACTCACACACGTGTAGTTACCTAGGTGTGAGCACTGATTGGCTAAAATGGAAGTCTGTCAAAAGAACTGAAATAAGGGGGCGGTCTGCAGAGGCTTAGATACAAGGTAATTACAGAGGTAAAACGTGAATTATTATAACTGTGTTGTTTATGCAAATTTGGGGAATGGGTAATAAAGGGATTATCTATCTTTTTAAACAACAAAAAATCTGGTGTTGACTGTCCCTTTAAGTAAAATTACTCTGGGTGCAAATCCTGTTTTACATGTTATGATATTATTATTCTGTGAAAAAAAAAAATCCCCACCTGGAAAAAGTTCTGCGGATGCAAATATTTGTTTGGCTAGTATATGTATACTTGTCCGTGTTAATGGGATATCAAACCCAAAAATTATCTTTTGTGATTCAAAAAAAGTTTCCAATTTACTTCTATTATAAAATTTGCTTTGTTCCCATGATATTCTATGTTGAAGAGACACCTAGGTAGGTGTGTGTAGCTTTAAACAACAGGAAATAGTTCTGCTATCTAGTGCTCTTGCAAATGGATAACATACTTGTAAAGCTGCTACCTTATAGTCAGGGCCGGATTTACCATTAGGCAGGATAGGCATATGCCTACAGACGCCTTCCATAGAGGGGCGCCTGTCTCTCTGCTCCATATGACTTTTCTGCACACCTCTGCGGCTCTTCCCTCACTCACCATAGTAGATAATAACTTTGCCCCAAACAAAGATGGCCACCATGCTGGCCAGTCCGGTCCATTTCTTCAGTGAATGCGGACAGAGCACTGATTATGCAAATAAAATAGAAGGAATGGCAACAAATACCACAGATTTGCATGGCTCACATGGCTTCTAATCAGCATGTTTATTATATTCATGGGGATCTGCACACATATATACACACACATACATACACACACATATACATACTATACATACACATACACACACGCATACATAGACATACACACAATTACATACATACACACATACATACATATACACACACATACATAGACATACATACACACATACACACACACATACATAGACATACATACACACATACACACACAAATACATAGACATACATACACATACACACACATACATAGACATACACACACAAATACATATACACACACATACATACATATACATACACACACACACACATACCTGTACATACACATACATATACATACATACACACACACATACATACACACACATACACATACATACACACACACATACATACACATACACACACATAACATACACATATATATATATATATATATACAGGGAGTGCAGAATTATTAGGCAAGTTGTATTTTTGAGGATTAATTTTATTATTGAACAACAACCATGTTCTCAATGAACCCAAAAAACTCATTAATATCAAAGCTGAATATTTTTGGAAGTAGTTTTTAGTTTGTTTTTAGTTTTAGCTATTTTAGGGGGATATCTGTGTGTGCAGGTGACTATTACTGTGCATAATTATTAGGCAACTTAACAAAAAACAAATATATACCCATTTCAATTATTTATTTTTACCAGTGAAACCAATATAACATCTCAACATTCACAAATATACATTTCTGACATTCAAAAACAAAACAAAAACAAATCAGTGACCAATATAGCCACCTTTCTTTGCAAGGACACTCAAAAGCCTGCCATCCATGGATTCTGTCAGTGTTTTGATCTGTTCACCATCAACATTGCGTGCAGCAGCAACCACAGCCTCCCAGACACTGTTCAGAGAGGTGTACTGTTTTCCCTCCTTGTAAATCTCACATTTGATGATGGACCACAGGTTCTCAATGGGGTTCAGATCAGGTGAACAAGGAGGCCATGTCATTAGATTTTCTTCTTTTATACCCTTTCTTGCCAGCCACGCTGTGGAGTACTTGGACGCGTGTGATGGAGCATTGTCCTGCATGAAAATCATGTTTTTCTTGAAGGATGCAGACTTCTTCCTGTACCACTGCTTGAAGAAGGTGTCTTCCAGAAACTGGCAGTAGGACTGGGAGTTGAGCTTGACTCCATCCTCAACCCGAAAAGCCCCCACAAGCTCATCTTTGATGATACCAGCCCAAACCAGTACTCCACCTCCACCTTGCTGGCGTCTGAGTCGGACTGGAGCTCTCTGCCCTTTACCAATCCAGCCACGGGCCCATCCATCTGGCCCATCAAGACTCACTCTCATTTCATCAGTCCATAAAACCTTAGAAAAATCAGTCTTGAGATATTTCTTGGCCCAGTCTTGACGTTTCAGCTTGTGTGTCTTGTTCAGTGGTGGTCGTATTTCAGCCTTTCTTACCTTGGCCATGTCTCTGAGTATTGCACACCTTGTGCTTTTGGGCACTCCAGTGATGTTGCAGCTCTGAAATATGGCCAAACTGGTGGCAAGTGGCATCTTGGCAGCTGCACGCTTGACTTTTCTCAGTTCATGGGCAGTTATTTTGCGCCTTGGTTTTTCCACACGCTTCTTGCGACCCTGTTGACTATTTTGAATGAAACGCTTGATTGTTCGATGATCACGCTTCAGAAGCTTTGCAATTTTAAGAGTGCTGCATCCCTCTGCAAGATATCTCACTATTTTTGACTTTTCTGAGCCTGTCAAGTCCTTCTTTTGACCCATTTTGCCAAAGGAAAGGAAGTTGCCTAATAATTATGCACACCTGATATAGGGTGTTGATGTCATTAGACCACACCCCTTCTCATTACAGAGATGCACATCACCTAATATGCTTAATTGGTAGTAGGCTTTCGAGCCTATACAGCTTGGAGTAAGACAACATGCATAAAGAGGATGATGTGGTCAAAATACTCATTTGCCTAATAATTCTGCACTCCCTGTATACATATACACACACACATACATATACACACATATACACATACATACAAATACACACACATACACATACATACACATACACACACATACACATACATATACACACACATACATATACATATACACACATATACACATACATACACATATATATACATATACACACACACACACATACATATACACACATACACATACATACACACACATACATTTACATATACACAAGTTACTAGTTACCAGCTCAGAGGAAAAAGTTACTAGTCCTTTCAATATTAAAGATAGGAACAAGTCAGATTTTTGTTCACTGCAATTTTGTATTTATCTGAGATTAGTGGAAATTTCCAGCTCTGCTCATGTATATATTGGCATTGTGCACTATACACAATAGGGAATTACTTTTCAAATATAAGGTTTGTTGTAACTTGATCTATAACCCTAACCCATGTGAGATGGAAGGTGTTATGTTATAATCTACTACTAAAACAGCCGTGCTATTGAGTAAAATGTCAGCAGACAGACAGATTCAACAAATAAAGTTAAGGGAGAGATACAAGTTTGTGTTGGGGAGATAATGAATGTAAACATCTTCAGAGGCTTGTTATTTACAATGCAGAACTTTTGGGAGTTCCACAAAACATATGGAACAGAAACAGGACTCTTACATGAACATCACATTTAGACAATGCCACTTACATATTGCCCTTTATGTCATTAACCACTGATTACCTGTTCAAAATATGTATAAAGAAAAACTATGACTCTCTGGGTAGCATAAAAACACATATCAAAACCCTAAGACAGTGATGGTGAACCTCGGCACTCCAGATGTTTCAGAACTACATTTCACATGATCCCCAACTGGACTTCAGAGGGCCTAAGCATCATGGGAAATGCAGTTCTGAAACATCTGGGGTGCCATCTTGGTTCGCCATCACACTGTCCTAAGACATTAAACTATTAGAATCTAAGCCCTCCAGTTTTGTATTGGAAAATGAAATGATAAAGAATACTAAGACATCTAACATAAAATAAACAATTGTATTTATAGTATATAGTATTGACAGAGAGGTTGACGCGTAAATGCAAATCTAGATAATCATGAATAAAACATTCTAAAGCCCCTATTCTGTAAATGAGATGTAGCGCTTACAAGGAATAACTTAATTTGCGTGTTAATATCCCCTGATGTGATATTTTATCTTTCAATAAGATGGTAGAAAAATATGAGTTGGAGCCTTCTCAAAATTAGAAATATGCCATGACAATATTGCAGTCCCAGTAGCCACAATATCACCATAGGCATAATGTCACCGCAGAAATATCACTGCTGTATCCTTAGGTGTGCCAATTTAATTTAACCCCTTGGGTAAATAAAAGAACTAATGCTCTCTATGAAAACCAATGGATTGATCCTACACTGGAGTTTAGCC
Organism: Bombina bombina; assembly: GCF_027579735.1. Classification (NCBI taxonomy): domain Eukaryota; kingdom Metazoa; phylum Chordata; class Amphibia; order Anura; family Bombinatoridae; genus Bombina; species Bombina bombina. The sequence goes on from NC_069509.1 coordinate 40,810,989, forward strand.
CAAACCATAATTATAACCCTAGCCCTAAATGGAATCGTGTCCATAACTGTAAGCTTAACCTTAGCAATAGCATTACACTTCTACCCACTAACTTTAACCATAGCTCTAAACTATTCTAACCTTAACTACCAAAATGTTATCTCACATCTGTCATTGTGTCTGATGTTCGATGTTTAAAGCATCGCCACATTAGTGTTCAAGGCTGGATTGGCCTACCAGGATACCAGGAGATTTCTCGGTGGGCTGCAGCAACTGGGGCTTTAAAGGGACAGTAAACCTTAAAAAAAATGTTATATAATTCTGCACATAGTGCAGAATTATATAACATTACATTAGCCAAACATTTTAAATCATAATATTGCCTTTTTATTTTTAAAAAATATCGCCGTTTTACAGACCCGCTCTCTGGGCTCTGCTGAGCGGGTCTGTTGTTTTTACTGAGCGCATCGGGCCAGCTGTATAGTCACAGCCCGGCCCGACCGCGCCATTAGACACAATGCAGCTCGCTCCTGCTCTGTCTGACAGCGGGAGCGAGCTGCATTGTGTCTAATGGCGCGGTCGGGCCGGGCTGTGACTATACAGCTGGCCCGATGCGCTCAGTAAAAACAACAGACCCACTCAGCAGAGCCCATAGAGCGGGTCTGTAAAACGGCGATATTTTTTAAAAATAAAAAGGCAATATTATGATTTAAAATGTTTGGCTAATGTAATGTTATATAATTCTGCACTATGTGCAGAATTATATAACATTTTTTTTAAGGTTTACTGTCCCTTTAAAGCTACAATTTAAAGGGGTGATTAATGGATGCAGTTGGACTTTAGAGTGCATATAACAACATTCTGGAAGTTTTTTTTAATACAAACAAATATAATATAATTCTAAAACAAAATATTGGGGAAAGGAGTATCCCAGTAATCCCCTTTGAGAAAAATGGGGTTGGCGCATTATAATAACTCCATGGAAAATAGGGCTAGTCTCCAAATTTTCCAGGGTTGCTTTTTATTCCCAATCCGGCCCTGTTTGGGCTGTATCTATAGGTTCATAAATGTGAATAGGGAGCACGTGGGGGGCGCTTTCGATTTTGGTGCCTACAGGTACCTGGGCTGTAAATCCAGCCCAAAGGTATATGGATGTGGTGTGATCGCTCTAGATAACAGTAAGCTAAACCCTATGGTATCACATATATCTCTCAAAAAATGTGAAAAAATAAAAAAGTGGTTCGACAAGTAGGGAAAGCGTTCAAAGCAAAGAGCTAACTGTTGTAAGGGCCAATTATGTAAAACGCTATGTGATAGCGTATTGTTATTAATAAAACAAAGCTATGGGAGAGACCCTAGTATATACTAAGAACTAAATGACTAAAGTGCCAAGGAGTGTGATAATTCACATCGCTACGGAATTTGGCGGCGCTATACAAATAAATGATAATAATGAAAAATTATAATAATAATTCACATATAATTAATACATACACATTAACGTTAAATAATGATTCAAGTTTATATGATAGATTTTTACAGATGCCGGCATCAAAAACAATGGAATAAAATATACAATTAAAGGGACACTAAACCCAATTTTTTTCTTTCATGATTCAGATAGAGAATGCAATTTTAAGCAACTTTCATATTTACTCCTATTATAATTTTTTCTTCAAACTCTTGCTATCTTTATTTAAAAAGCAGGAATGTGATGTATAGGAGCCGGCCCATTTTTGGTTGAGAACCTAGGTTATGCTTGTTTATTGCTGGGTAAATGTAAGCCTCCAATAAGCAAACGCTATCCATGGTGCTGAACCTAAAATGGTCTGGCTGCTAAGATTTACATTCCTGCTTTTAAAATAAAGATAGCAAGAGAACGAAGAAAAATGTATAATAGGAGTAAATAAGAAAGTTGCTTAAAATTTCATGCTCTATCTAAATAATGAAAGAAAAAAATTGGTTTCAGTGTCCCTTTAATACAAAATATATGACCACATTAAATACTCGATTAAAAATGGTCAACACATAAGTGACAAAAAGAAAAAGAAGTCAATCTGTAGAGATTTGTTTGGCTTTTATGAAAACCGATATTGTAAAGTCTTTGAGGCCCATTTATCAAGCTCTGAATGGAGCTTGAGGGCCCGTGTTTCTGGCGAGTCTTCAGACTCGCTAGAAACAGCAGTTATGAAGCAGCGGTCTAAAGACCGCTGCTCCATAACCCTGTCTGCCTGCTCTGATGAGGCGGATAGAGATCGCCACAATTCAACCCGATCGAGTACGATCGGGTTGATTGACACCTCCCTGCTGGCAGCCCATTGGCCGCGAGTCTCCAGGGGGCGGTGTTGCACCAGCAGCTCACAAGAGCAGCTGGTGCAATGCTGAATACCTAAAGAGCGTATTGCTCTCCGCATTCAGCGAGGTCTGGCGGACCTGATCCACACTGTCGGATCAGGTCCGACAGACATTTGATAAATAGGCCTCTAAGACTCAAAAGTACCCAATCTTCCAGATAGTAGCATATAATACTTCATTGAAAGAGGCCACCCTGAGCGCAGTCTATGATTACCTTGATATCCTTAGAATGCTTGGTATGTAACTTAAAAATCTATGAACATCTTTTTTTCCTCTGGTCACGTGACCTTTGATAAACCAATCAGGGGGAGTGCTGTATCATTGCTGTTTTCTCGGATTCGCTTGTCTACAATGTTTATTTAGATTTATATATAGCACACGTAGCGGTTTCAAGTAGTGTGGTGAAAGTAGATAACTCAACAGTTTCACTTAGCTGCAGTTTCTGTCCAGCTCATGTAGCTGCAGTGTCTGTCCAGCTCGCTGTGTTTGAATGAAGTAGTTAGTGCAAAAATATGTTTGTGAATAGAAGTGCCACAACAGGATATTTAAGCTGTTTGTAAACACTCGTTGGAATCACAAAGTGTAACCATCACCTTTCCAGCTTCTTTATAGAACTCCCACAGAGGGTATAGTAATCAAATTCTACGCGTTTCAGCTGGTAACAACCTGCCTTTATGCCAATCTTTTTATGGGATTTTTTGAGGAAGAATTTCTCAGCAATAGCCAGTGGGGGGCGAACCTTGTTCTATACAAGCAGTACATTGATGATATGTTCCTTATTTGGAGAGGTGATGAAAAGTTATTAGACCTTTTTTTAGAAGATATGCATTCTAATAATTTGGGACTGACGTTTGCCAATGAGTATAGCAAGACAAAAATCCATTCTCTTGATATTGAAATAAATATAATAGATTCTGCCATAAAAACCCAAACATATTTTAAACCCATTGATTCTAATAATTTTATTCAATTTGATAGTTGCCACCTCGATTACTGGAAGACAAATATTCCAAAAAGCCAGTTTTTAAGGATTAGGAAAAACTGTACAGATATAGAACAATACGAGGCCCAATCAGTAATATTATCAGGATATTTTAAAAATAAAGGATATAACATGATGAAAGTTCATGAAACAAGAGATAAAGTCAAGGATGTAGAAAGGTTAGACCTTTTAATCAAGACCAAACAACAAAAAAGAGACCCTTTATTGGATACCAACAAATTAGAAGTTCCCTTTATTACAGGGTACAGCTCTGGCACTTTATTCAAAAAGACCCTATTTTAGGAGATAAAGTGCAACATCGTCCAGATCTAATCTTTAGAAAAGCTAAAAATTTTAAAAATTATCTAGCACCTAGTGAGTTTAAACAGTCTGGGGCGATTTATTATTGTGTGAGTGGACATGATCCGACATATTGGATCATGTCCGCTGCACATCGATAAATACCGACAGCATAAGCTGTCAGCATTTATCATTGCACCAGCAGTTCTGGTGAACTGCTGGTGCAATACTGCCCCCTGCTGATTCGTGGCCAAGCAGGGGGTGTCAATCAACCTGATCGTATCTGATCGGGTTGATTGCTGTCCGCGGCCTCAGAGCAGGCGGACAGGTTATGGAGCAGCGGTCTTTAGACCGCTGCTTCATAACCTGTCCGCCTGCTCTGAGGCCGCGGACAGACATTGTCAGAAATCAACCCGATCCAATACGATCAGGTTGATTGACACCCCCTGCTTGGCCACGAATCAGCAGGGGGCAGTATTGCACCAGCAGTTCACCAGAACTGCTGGTGCAATGATAAATGCTGACAGCTTATGCTGTCGGTATTTATCGATGTGCAGCGGACATGATCCAATATGTCGGATCATGTCCACTCACACAATAATAAATCGCCCAGACTGTTTAAACTCACTAGGTGCTAGATAATTTTTAAAATTTTTAGCTTTTCTAAAGATTAGATCTGGACGATTGTTGCACTTTATCTCCTAAAATAGGGTCTTTTTGAATAAAGTGCCAGAGCTGTACCCTGTAATAAAGGGAACTTCTAATTTGTTGGTATCCAATAAAGGGTCTCTTTTTTGTTGTTTGGTCTTGATTAAAAGGTCTAACCTTTCTACATCCTTGACTTTATCTCTTGTTTCATGAACTTTCATCATGTTATATCCTTTATTTTTAAAATATATCCTGATAATATTACTGATTGGGCCTCGTATTGTTCTATATCTGTACAGTTTTTCCTAATCCTTAAAAACTGGCTTTTTGGAATATTTGTCTTCCAGTAATCGAGGTGGCAACTATCAAATTGAATAAAATTATTAGAATCAATGGGTTTAAAATATGTTTGGGTTTTTATGGCAGAATCTATTATATTTATTTCAATATCAAGAGAATGGATTTTTGTCTTGCTATACTCATTGGCAAACGTCAGTCCCAAATTATTAGAATGCATATCTTCTAAAAAAAGGTCTAATAACTTTTCATCACCTCTCCAAATAAGGAACATATCATCAATGTACTGCTTGTATAGAACAAGGTTCGCCCCCCACTGGCTATTGCTGAGAAATTCTTCCTCAAAAAATCCCATAAAAAGATTGGCATAAAGGCAGGTTGTTACCAGCTGAAACGCGTAGAATTTGATTACTATACCCTCTGTGGGAGTTCTATAAAGAAGCTGGAAAGGTGATGGTTACACTTTGTGATTCCAACGAGTGTTTACAAACAGCTTAAATATCCTGTTGTGGCACTTCTATTCACAAACATATTTTTGCACTAACTACTTCATTCAAACACAGCGAGCTGGACAGACACTGCAGCTACATGAGCTGGACAGAAACTGCAGCTAAGTGAAACTGTTGAGTTATCTACTTTCACCACACTACTTGAAACCGCTACGTGTGCTATATATAAATCTAAATAAACATTGTAGACAAGCGAATCCGAGAAAACAGCAATGATACAGCACTCCCCCTGATTGGTTTATCAAAGGTCACGTGACCAGAGGAAAAAAAGATGTTCATAGATTTTTAAGTTACATACCAAGCATTCTAAGGATATCAAGGTAATCATAGACTGCGCTCAGGGTGGCCTCTTTCAATGAAGTATTATATGCTACTATCTGGAAGATTGGGTACTTTTGAGTCTTAGAGGCCTATTTATCAAATGTCTGTCGGACCTGATCCGACAGTGTGGATCAGGTCCGCCAGACCTCGCTGAATGCGGAGAGCAATACGCTCTTTAGGTATTCAGCATTGCACCAGCTGCTCTTGTGAGCTGCTGGTGCAACACCGCCCCCTGGAGACTCGCGGCCAATGGGCTGCCAGCAGGGAGGTGTCAATCAACCCGATCGTACTCGATCGGGTTGAATTGTGGCGATCTCTATCCGCCTCATCAGAGCAGGCAGACAGGGTTATGGAGCAGCGGTCTTTAGACCGCTGCTTCATAACTGCTGTTTCTAGCGAGTCTGAAGACTCGCCAGAAACACGGGCCCTCAAGCTCCATTCAGAGCTTGATAAATGGGCCTCAAAGACTTTACAATATCGGTTTTCATAAAAGCCAAACAAATCTCTACAGATTGACTTCTTTTTCTTTTTGTCACTTATGTGTTGACCATTTTTAATCGAGTATTTAATGTGGTCATATATTTTGTATTAAAGGGACACTGAAACCAATTTTTTTCTTTCATTATTTAGATAGAGCATGAAATTTTAAGCAACTTTCTTATTTACTCCTATTATACATTTTTCTTCGTTCTCTTGCTATCTTTATTTTAAAAGCAGGAATGTAAATCTTAGCAGCCAGACCATTTTAGGTTCAGCACCATGGATAGCGTTTGCTTATTGGAGGCTTACATTTACCCAGCAATAAACAAGCATAACCTAGGTTCTCAACCAAAAATGGGCCGGCTCCTATACATCACATTCCTGCTTTTTAAATAAAGATAGCAAGAGTTTGAAGAAAAAATTATAATAGGAGTAAATATGAAAGTTGCTTAAAATTGCATTCTCTATCTGAATCATGAAAGAAAAAAATTGGGTTTAGTGTCCCTTTAATTGTATATTTTATTCCATTGTTTTTGATGCCGGCATCTGTAAAAATCTATCATATAAACTTGAATCATTATTTAACGTTAATGTGTATGTATTAATTATATGTGAATTATTATTATAATTTTTCATTATTATCATTTATTTGTATAGCGCCGCCAAATTCCGTAGCGATGTGAATTATCACACTCCTTGGCACTTTAGTCATTTAGTTCTTAGTATATACTAGGGTCTCTCCCATAGCTTTGTTTTATTAATAACAATACGCTATCACATAGCGTTTTACATAATTGGCCCTTACAACAGTTAGCTCTTTGCTTTGAACGCTTTCCCTACTTGTCGAACCACTTTTTTATTTTTTCACATTTTTTGAGAGATATATGTGATACCATAGGGTTTAGCTTACTGTTATCTAGAGCGATCACACCACATCCATATACCTTTGGGCTGGATTTACAGCCCAGGTACCTGTAGGCACCAAAATCGAAAGCGCCCCCCACGTGCTCCCTATTCACATTTATGAACCTATAGATACAGCCCAAACAGGGCCGGATTGGGAATAAAAAGCAACCCTGGAAAATTTGGAGACTAGCCCTATTTTCCATGGAGTTATTATAATGCGCCAACCCCATTTTCTCAAAGGGGATTACTGGGATACTCCTTTCCCCAATATTTTGTTTTAGAATTATATTATATTTGTTTGTATTAAAAAAAACTTCCAGAATGTTGTTATATGCACTCTAAAGTCCAACTGCATCCATTAATCACCCCTTTAAATTGTAGCTTTAAAGGGACAGTAAACCTTAAAAAAAATGTTATATAATTCTGCACATAGTGCAGAATTATATAACATTACATTAGCCAAACATTTTAAATCATAATATTGCTTTTTATTTTTAAAAAATATCGCCGTTTTACAGACCCGCTCTATGGGCTCTGCTGAGTGGGTCTGTTGTTTTTACTGAGCGCATCGGGCCAGCTGTATAGTCACAGCCCGGCCCGACCGCGCCATTAGACACAATGCAGCTCGCTCCCGCTGTCAGACAGAGCAGGAGCGAGCTGCATTGTGTCTAATGGCGCGGTCGGGCCGGGCTGTGACTATACAGCTGGCCCGATGCGCTCAGTAAAAACAACAGACCCGCTCAGCAGAGCCCAGAGAGCGGGTCTGTAAAACGGCGATATTTTTTAAAAATAAAAAGGCAATATTATGATTTAAAATGTTTGGCTAATGTAATGTTATATAATTCTGCACTATGTGCAGAATTATATAACATTTTTTTTAAGGTTTACTGTCCCTTTAAAGCCCCAGTTGCTGCAGCCCACCGAGAAATCTCCTGGTATCCTGGTAGGCCAATCCAGCCTTGAACACTAATGTGGCGATGCTTTAAACATCGAACATCAGACACAATGACAGATGTGAGATAACATTTTGGTAGTTAAGGTTAGAATAGTTTAGAGCTATGGTTAAAGTTAGTGGGTAGAAGTGTAATGCTATTGCTAAGGTTAAGCTTACAGTTATGGACACGATTCCATTTAGGGCTAGGGTTATAATTATGGTTTGGGCTAAACTCCAGTGTAGGATCAATCCATTGGTTTTCATAGAGAGCATTAGTTCTTTTATTTACCCAAGGGGTTAAATTAAATTGGCACACCTAAGGATACAGCAGTGATATTTCTGCGGTGACATTATGCCTATGGTGATATTGTGGCTACTGGGACTGCAATATTGTCATGGCATATTTCTAATTTTGAGAAGGCTCCAACTCATATTTTTCTACCATCTTATTGAAAGATAAAATATCACATCAGGGGATATTAACACGCAAATTAAGTTATTCCTTGTAAGCGCTACATCTCATTTACAGAATAGGGGCTTTAGAATGTTTTATTCATGATTATCTAGATTTGCATTTACGCGTCAACCTCTCTGTCAATACTATATACTATAAATACAATTGTTTATTTTATGTTAGATGTCTTAGTATTCTTTATCATTTCATTTTCCAATACAAAACTGGAGGGCTTAGATTCTAATAGTTTAATGTCTTAGGACAGTGTGATGGCGAACCAAGATGGCACCCCAGATGTTTCAGAACTGCATTTCCCATGATGCTTAGGCCCTCTGAAGTCCAGTTGGGGATCATGTGAAATGTAGTTCTGAAACATCTGGAGTGCCGAGGTTCACCATCACTGTCTTAGGGTTTTGATATGTGTTTTTATGCTACCCAGAGAGTCATAGTTTTTCTTTATACATATTTTGAACAGGTAATCAGTGGTTAATGACATAAAGGGCAATATGTAAGTGGCATTGTCTAAATGTGATGTTCATGTAAGAGTCCTGTTTCTGTTCCATATGTTTTGTGGAACTCCCAAAAGTTCTGCATTGTAAATAACAAGCCTCTGAAGATGTTTACATTCATTATCTCCCCAACACAAACTTGTATCTCTCCCTTAACTTTATTTGTTGAATCTGTCTGTCTGCTGACATTTTACTCAATAGCACGGCTGTTTTAGTAGTAGATTATAACATAACACCTTCCATCTCACATGGGTTAGGGTTATAGATCAAGTTACAACAAACCTTATATTTGAAAAGTAATTCCCTATTGTGTATAGTGCACAATGCCAATATATACATGAGCAGAGCTGGAAATTTCCACTAATCTCAGATAAATACAAAATTGCAGTGAACAAAAATCTGACTTGTTCCTATCTTTAATATTGAAAGGACTAGTAACTTTTTCCTCTGAGCTGGTAACTAGTAACTTGTGTATATGTAAATGTATGTGTGTGTATGTATGTGTATGTGTGTATATGTATGTGTGTGTGTGTGTATATGTATATATATGTGTATGTATGTGTATATGTGTGTATATGTATATGTATGTGTGTGTATATGTATGTGTATGTGTGTGTATGTGTATGTATGTGTATGTGTGTGTATTTGTATGTATGTGTATATGTGTGTATATGTATGTGTGTGTGTATATGTATACAGGGAGTGCAGAATTATTAGGCAAATGAGTATTTTGACCACATCATCCTCTTTATGCATGTTGTCTTACTCCAAGCTGTATAGGCACGAAAGCCTACTACCAATTAAGCATATTAGGTGATGTGCATCTCTGTAATGAGAAGGGGTGTGGTCTAATGACATCAACACCCTATATCAGGTGTGCATAATTATTAGGCAACTTCCTTTCCTTTGGCAAAATGGGTCAAAAGAAGGACTTGACAGGCTCAGAAAAGTCAAAAATAGTGAGATATCTTGCAGAGGGATGCAGCACTCTTAAAATTGCAAAGCTTCTGAAGCGTGATCATCGAACAATCAAGCGTTTCATTCAAAATAGTCAACAGGGTCGCAAGAAGCGTGTGAAAAACCAAGGCGCAAAATAACTGCCCATGAACTGAGAAAAGTCAAGCGTGCAGCTGCCAAGATGCCACTTGCCACCAGTTTGGCCATATTTCAGAGCTGCAACATCACTGGAGTGCCCAAAAGCACAAGGTGTGCAATACTCAGAGACATGGCCAAGGTAAGAAAGGCTGAAATACGACCACCACTGAACAAGACACACAAGCTGAAACGTCAAGACTGGGCCAAGAAATATCTCAAGACTGATTTTTCTAAGGTTTTATGGACTGATGAAATGAGAGTGAGTCTTGATGGGCCAGATGGATGGGCCCGTGGCTGGATTGGTAAAGGGCAGAGAGCTCCAGTCCGACTCAGACGCCAGCAAGGTGGAGGTGGAGTACTGGTTTGGGCTGGTATCATCAAAGATGAGCTTGTGGGGGCTTTTCGGGTTGAGGATGGAGTCAAGCTCAACTCCCAGTCCTACTGCCAGTTTCTGGAAGACACCTTCTTCAAGCAGTGGTACAGGAAGAAGTCTGCATCCTTCAAGAAAAACATGATTTTCATGCAGGACAATGCTCCATCACACGCGTCCAAGTACTCCACAGCGTGGCTGGCAAGAAAGGGTATAAAAGAAGAAAATCTAATGACATGGCCTCCTTGTTCACCTGATCTGAACCCCATTGAGAACCTGTGGTCCATCATCAAATGTGAGATTTACAAGGAGGGAAAACAGTACACCTCTCTGAACAGTGTCTGGGAGGCTGTGGTTGCTGCTGCACGCAATGTTGATGGTGAACAGATCAAAACACTGACAGAATCCATGGATGGCAGGCTTTTGAGTGTCCTTGCAAAGAAAGGTGGCTATATTGGTCACTGATTTGTTTTTGTTTTGTTTTTGAATGTCAGAAATGTATATTTGTGAATGTTGAGATGTTATATTGGTTTCACTGGTAAAAATAAATAATTGAAATGGGTATATATTTGTTTTTTGTTAAGTTGCCTAATAATTATGCACAGTAATAGTCACCTGCACACACAGATATCCCCCTAAAATAGCTAAAACTAAAAACAAACTAAAAACTACTTCCAAAAATATTCAGCTTTGATATTAATGAGTTTTTTGGGTTCATTGAGAACATGGTTGTTGTTCAATAATAAAATTAATCCTCAAAAATACAACTTGCCTAATAATTCTGCACTCCCTGTATATATATATATATATATATATGTGTATGTTATGTGTGTGTATGTGTATGTATGTGTGTGTGTATGTATGTGTATGTGTGTGTATGTATGTGTGTGTGTATGTATGTATATGTATGTGTATGTACAGGTATGTGTGTGTGTGTGTATGTATATATGTATGTGTGTGTATATGTATTTGTGTGTGTATGTCTATGTATGTGTGTGTATGTGTATGTATGTCTATGTATTTGTGTGTGTATGTGTGTATGTATGTCTATGTATGTGTGTGTGTATGTGTGTATGTATGTCTATGTATGTATGTGTGTATGTATGTAATTGTGTGTATGTCTATGTATGCGTGTGTGTATGTGTATGTATAGTATGTATATGTGTGTGTATGTATGTGTGTGTATATATGTGTGCAGATCCCCATGAATATAATAAACATGCTGATTAGAAGCCATGTGAGCCATGCAAATCTGTGGTATTTGTTGCCATTCCTTCTATTTTATTTGCATAATCAGTGCTCTGTCCGCATTCACTGAAGAAATGGACCGGACTGGCCAGCATGGTGGCCATCTTTGTTTGGGGCAAAGTTATTATCTACTATGGTGAGTGAGGGAAGAGCCGCAGAGGTGTGCAGAAAAGTCATATGGAGCAGAGAGACAGGCGCCCCTCTATGGAAGGCGTCTGTAGGCATATGCCTATCCTGCCTAATGGTAAATCCGGCCCTGACTATAAGGTAGCAGCTTTACAAGTATGTTATCCATTTGCAAGAGCACTAGATAGCAGAACTATTTCCTGTTGTTTAAAGCTACACACACCTACCTAGGTGTCTCTTCAACATAGAATATCATGGGAACAAAGCAAATTTTATAATAGAAGTAAATTGGAAACTTTTTTTGAATCACAAAAGATAATTTTTGGGTTTGATATCCCATTAACACGGACAAGTATACATATACTAGCCAAACAAATATTTGCATCCGCAGAACTTTTTCCAGGTGGGGATTTTTTTTTTTCACAGAATAATAATATCATAACATGTAAAACAGGATTTGCACCCAAGAAATTTTACTATAAGGGACAGTCAACACCAGATTTTTTGTTGTTTAAAAAGATAGATAATCCCTTTTTACCCATTCCCCAAATTTGCATAAACAACACAGTTATAATAATTCACGTTTTACCTCTGTAATTACCTTGTATCTAAGCCTCTGCAGACCGCCCCTTATTTCAGTTCTTTTGACAGACTTCCATTTTAGCCAATCAGTGCTCACACCTAGGTAACTACACGTGTGTGAGTGCAATGTAATCTATATGAAGCACATGAACTAACGCCCTCTAGTGGTGAAAAAATGTCAAAATACATTCAGATTAGAGGTGGCCTTCAAGGTCTAAGAAATTAGCATATGAACCTCCTAGGTTTAGCTTTCAACTAAGAATACCAAGAGAACAAAGCAAAATTGGTGATAAAAGAATATTGGAAAGTTGTTTAAAATTACATGCCCTATCTGAATCATGAAAGTTTATTTTGGACTTGACTGTCCCTTTAAATAAGCCATTGCTGGTTTTAGTAGGTTTTCTCTTATTTCCTTCGTTACATTATATAAATCCTTAAAGAGACAGTCTACTCCAGATTTTGTTTTGTTTAAAAAGATAGGTAATACCTTTTATTACCCAATCCCCAGTTTTGCATAACCAACACGGTTATATAAATATACTTTTTACCCCTGTGATTACCTTGTTTCTAAGTCTCTCCAGAGTGACCCCTTATCTCAGTGCTTTTATAGACATACATTTTAGCCAATCAGTGCTGACTCCTATGTAACTTTACGGGAGTGAGCACAATGTTATCTATATGGCACACCTTAAAGGGACAGTCAAGTCCAAAAAAACTTTCATGATTTAAATAGAGCATGTAATTTTAAACAACTTCCCAATTTACTTTTATCATCAATTTTGCTTTGTTCTCTTGGTATTCTTAGTTGAAAGCTAAACCTAGGAGGTTCATATGCTAATTTCTTAGACCTTGAAGACTGCCTCTAATATGAATACATTTTGACCACTAGAGGGCATTAGTTCACGTTTCATATAGATAACATTGAGCTCATGCACGGAAAGTGACCTAGGAGTGAGCACTGATTGGCTAAACTGCATGTCTGTCAAAAGAACTGAAATAAGGGGGCAGTCAGCAGAGGCTTAGATACAAGATAATTACAGAGGTTAAAACGTGTATTATTATAACTGTGTTGGATATGCAAAACTGGGGAATGGGTAATAAAGGGATTATCTTTCTTTTTAAACAACAAAAATTCTGGTGTTGACTGTCCCTTTAACTAACGCTGTCAAGCTGTAAAAAAACGGACAAAATGCACTGAGATAAGAGGCGGGCTTCAAGGTCTTAGAAATTAGCATATGAGCCTACATAGGTTTAGTTTCAACAAAGAATACCAAGAGAACAAAGCAAATTTGATGATAAAATACATTTTGCCTAGACCGACCCTTTAAGAACAAACACAGTTTTTGCTTTGGAAAGACTGAGTATTCCCAAAACTAGATGCATGGCTTACTACAATTTTATATCAGGTATTTATATGTGGTATAAATACCAAATATAGGAACTGCTTTGATCAGGATATGACATGGAAACATCACAGAAATTCAGGGAAAAGCACTGTACCCCAGCATTCCAAAACTCCCTCCCATTCATTAAAAAGCAGTATTCTACAGCAGTGTTCCCTCTAAGGTCAGTTTTATGTGCCTACCAGCAGTGAAACAGTTAATTATGTAACCACACCTTGCAACCCTCTAAGCAATTTAATAACTCTAAGCACCTTTTTTGGAGCGCCACTCCTGCTTTTTTCTGTTTGCAATTAGCAAACACTGCAGAGTGCAGACTGCAAGGTAGGGTTATCTTATTAACTGTTTCACTGCTGGGCTGCACACCAAACAGGTCTACAGTATTAATTCACATAACAATTTATAACATATCTTTTTAAAAATCTAGAAGCTAGCCGAAACATTTAGCCAGATTATTATTACTCACATCACAAGCAAACTGTCTGCGCTAAAACCCTTTCATGAGTATTAAACAAGCGATATAATGAAGATAGATGCCTGTAATCGAAAAATCACAACAATAAGTTAATACAATAATATGAACCAACTCTTTCCCTGAATGACAGCAAGATTCATAGATAGTTTGAAAAAAATCCTCAAGCAAACATCCTTATCGTAAAGGTAATCGAGCGTGAGTTGCTGATACAGTCTAAAAAGATTACTCGTTATGAGCAGCCTGTACTGACGGTAACTCAGGTAGACAGTACTTTACGTTTCCTGGGCTCAAACTTGTATGTCGGGAAATGACGTAGCCACTAGAGGATTGCGGTGGTAAGGGTGCAGCTGTTCTGAGGCTGTGTTCTTCTCCAGCAGCCAACGGAAACTCACATAGGACAAAAAGAGAACAAAAAAGCGCACCCAGATTCAAGCGGATTTATTGAGACAAATAGCCAGAAGAAATAAATATAGTAAGTAGCAAACTCACCAGATGCAAAGCATCACTGTACACATAGAACTATAGATGATCAAGCAGGGGTAGCGGTAAACAGCGGTATTGGAATCCACTTCTCACCTACAGATATGATCACTGATATTCAAGCTTAAAATGTGTATAATTCATACACAGAACACCTCAACGCGTTTCCCCGTCTGAGCGGACGGGCTTTTTCAAGAGGAAAATATTTTCCTCTTGAAAAAGCCCGTCCGCTCAGACGGGGAAACGCGTTGAGGTGTTCTGTGTATGAATTATACACATTTTAAGCTTGAATATCAGTGATCATATCTGTAGGTGAGAAGTGGATTCCAATACCGCTGTTTACCGCTACCCCTGCTTGATCATCTATAGTTCTATGTGTACAGTGATGCTTTGCATCTGGTGAGTTTGCTACTTACTATATTTATTTCTTCTGGCTATTTGTCTCAATAAATCCGCTTGAATCTGGGTGCGCTTTTTTGTTCTCTTTTTGTCCTATGCAGATTATTATTACTGCTTCATATGATAAAAGTAACAGAATATATTTAGTGACATTAAATACTTACCAGTATTGGGATGCCTCATTTAATTTAATTTACTTTATTACCCTTACTTCAGTCGAGGATAGGTTACACATGGAGAAGATATAGTTGATGTTAATACTTCATTGTGAGATGAGTTAAGAGTTATTGATAATTTTGTGTTTATAGTTTCATATTTAAACAAAATATAGCGTGTCATCTTATTGGTTTAATCACTCAACTATCTAAACTTTGCTGGATCAGATGTGGATTTTCTCTCTGACGCTCTGCAGGGGTTGTCCTTGTGGAATTATCTTAAACATTTGCAGTTTCTGTGAGTGGCAAGATGTCTCCTCTAAAAAGTAACGGATCTCGCGGCAAAAGGGAAACTTTGCTGGGTAGAGCAAAGTTAGCAGTAAACAGGGCGCATCAAAAACAAATCACATTGAGCTGCTTTATGCGTATAGCATCTTATGATCGCCTCTATTTTTGTACACATGTGTTTTTCTATTAAGTTGTTAAGTATTTTGCATATTTTGTCCCAACCTCCCAACTTTTAGTTTGCGAGAAAAAACAGTGAGATCTGTAGGACAGAAATTTTAGATACTTACTTTGGGATTTGAGGGACAATTTTATATACGCCATGGAACGCCCATGCTCAGTCCATTTTACGATAAATTTGCAATTAGACTTTTTATTTTCTACTTATAACTACGAATTTCTATGTGTTTTTTGCACATCCAGTGTACTTTAATTACCATTTAAACTGTGCATATTTAATACTATTTTATTCCTGTGTAATATATTTTTTTGATGAACAATTTTGTTAATTTCCGATGCATCTTAACAATTCAATTTATGTCTTGCATATGTATGTGTGAATGGCTCTATTAATTTATTATGATTTTTAAATTATAATTTTCGTTGTGCACTTTTGTAATGTATTCATCTCCTTCCCATACGAAAATACAATATCCTTAACTAGACACCGTGTTTTCAGGGTAAAAAGTGACTTTATAGAATGCCACCAAGGAAATAGAAGGGCTGGGGAGAGTTCTTAAACAATCTCACCAGCCCAGAGACCTTTATATCATCGGCTCTCAGATTAATTTGAGAGTTCACTAGAGGGAGTCAGAGGACTACATAAACAACTATATACAATGTGATTGGTGTAAACTTTCACAAGCATTTTGTACATTAAAGGGACATGAAACCCAATTTTTTTTCTTTCATGGTTTAGAAGGACAATGCAATTTAAACAACTTTCTAACTTTCTTCTATGATCTATTTTGCTTAATTCTCTTCATATCCTTTGCTGAAAAGCATATCTAGATAGGCTTAGTAGCTGCTGATTGATGGCTCGTGTGATTGGCTCACCCATGTGTTTTGCTAATTCTTCAGAAAAGGATATCTAAAGTATGAAGTAAATTAGATAATAGAAGTAAATTGGAATGTTGTTTAAAATTGTATTCTCTACCTGAATCATTAAAGAAAAATTTTGGGTTTAGTGTCCCTTTAATATATTTATAAATAACCTGACCTGAGAGCTACCATGTGGTAAGGCTGTGTTTGTTTACATTTCTTACCATGCAGTGATGCAACAACACGTTAGTCACTGGCCCACCCTCTTTACACAAGGTAGCCAAACTGTTTGTAGTCCCACTGGACTCCATTTAGGATATAAGACTAGTGATTAAGGGAACTGATTCACATTAATGTGATTTTCTGACAATTATGTTTTATGTGATGCTTAAAGGCACAGGAAAACCCTAAATCTGTCTTAAATAATTCAGATAGTCAGAACATTCAATTTTTAACAACTTTCAAATTTACACTTATTATCAAATTTGCTTCTGTCTCTTGGTATCCTTTGCTGAAGGAGCAGCACTACACTACTGCCAACTAGCTGAACACATCTAGTTATCTAATCACAAAAGACAAATGTGTGCAGGCACCAATCAGCAGACAGCTCCCACTAGTGTAGGATATATGCCTATTCATTTTCAACAATGGATACCAAGAGAACAAAGCACATTTGAAAATAAGTGATTTTAAAAGTGTCTTAAAATGACTCGATCTGATTCTTGCAAGTGTAATTTGGACTTTCCTATCCCTTTATAAACACACAGAAAACTTTGCACTTTTATTTGATGGTTTGGGTCAGAGCTTATTTTTATCCATCTCAGCATTTCCAAGAGATAATACAAACTCTAAAAACTCAACATGTGACAGATCCAACACACACCTTTCTAGTCGAGCATAAAGACAAAATTAGTGAAGAGACATAATTAGACCTGATACTTTTTTTGTTTGTAGTTTATTGTTTTTTATTGTTTCCAAGAAGATAAAGTTTATCATACTAAATACAAATAATCCTTGAATAAGTAACAAATGAGATGATCTTTAACTAGTTAATTAACCATTAGGTGACGGTACAAACTTAGCCATAGCAATAACATATAGTCTTCTTCAGTCATGATAATCAGTCCATCTTTGTTCTTGTTTCTCATTACTTTAATCAAACAGATATACAAATAAATGCTGGTTTGACCTAAAACCAGATGTAGAAACAAAAAGGAGATGTGGGGGGGGGGAGAAGGGGGGAGTATGAAGAATTTAAGGAAGGGAAGAAAAAGATGCACGGGCCTTACTGAAAATGTCCTAGGGTACTAAGTGCAGGTTCCATCTCTTGTGAGACAGGGCTAGGCCTAGAATACATAGAATCACCATCATTAAGCTGTATGTTGTTTTTAGGTACGGCTACAGCTTTAGCTTGGGTAATAACCATATAACAATCTGTGGTTCCAGAAAAGCCTATGCAAATTTAAAGGGCTATAATAATTGAAAAATGACAATAATCTAATTTGTTAGAGCCTATAATCCTAAAACTAGCGAACCTGCACTACTGTGTGTTTAATTCCTGCACAGAGCACTGCTGCTCCTGAGTGTAAACTGCCGATGATCCAATCAGCAGAGGTAGTCGCACAACTCAGATGTGTAACTAGCGCTGCTGATCCAATCATCTTCCCAAGATCTTCATTTTTCATACAAACTGTCCATAGCTTGTACAACAGTAATCTAACTCTCTAATAGCAGACTATTGATTGATAATATCTACCCATTTGATCCCTGTAAATGTTATCTTGTATACCCTATGTTTGGCGCTCTACAAATACCTGATAATAATAATAATTAAATACTTAGTTATCATGAGTGATACAGTAACAGTAAAAGAGTTGAATTTATTATGTTTTTTATGCAAGTTGCAGCCTGGTCTTAGGCTTACAGACTCCTTTTAATGTCGTTCTTTTCCCAATGGGAAAAAATATTTTGTTCTGCCAGCAGGTGGAGTTTACAGGTGTATGATACTTTTGCTCTGCTCTTCTAATGAAGTGCAATTGGGGCTATACTTCATCTTAGTTTGATATATTAGTTGGTAACTAATGACGATAAACTGGTGAAATAACCTTTGGTTAAATTTTAAAAAAAAAAGGTTTCCTTGATTGTATTAAAGCAGCCAACAGATTAGCACATCAGTAATAGAGAGGGTATGAACCATCTTTCCTAGATCCATATAAAAAGAGACACAGAATTTGCTGGGACATTGGTTATTGCTCATTACCTGTTAATTCATTCAGCAGAAAACTAATAACTCAGTTACTCATCGTAAATGTTTAGAATTGTAAGTTTAATTTTGTACATACATTAAATAAAAAAACTAATAAAATGAATAACATCATGCATATATGTAAATGGGGTGACCACTAGTGCCATTTATACACATAGGATGATAGGATTATAACATGTAAGTCACATTATTCCTCACTGGTTGATAGCGAAGCTTTTTAACACTTTTTCTATGAGCAAGAAAACATCAATCTCCAACTCACTCAAGAGAAGGGATTAAATACACCTATCACATCGTCTATGTATCTTTATGTTCCAGGCGCATTCCAGTCAGGTCAATAATTTATCCCAGACTGCACCCAGTGTGTACATACTGCTAAATAAATACATTGCCTATAGGTATACAAAGCACGTGTTTCACATCAGACCCTACACTAGACTAGACCCTGGTTTAATACTGTACCACACAACATGCTCCATGTGAAATTAAGCTACATTTTCTGGATGTCCTTAGACATTAGTGCTTAATCACAAACAGTACTAGTGATCTACAGAATGCCCTTTATTGCCTCAAGAAAAGCACTTCCTTCGGCTCAAGAAAGTTCCAAAAATTGTTCCCTTAAATTTTCTAGCTCCTCTGGTGCTATTTTATATACGTAAAGGGACTGTACACTGTACAATTTTTTTGCTTTGACAGTTTTCACAGCTAGAGGTGTTAGTTTGTGTGTTTCATATAAATAACATTGTGCTCACACACCTGGAGTTATTTAAGAGTCAGCACTAATTGCCTGAAATGATAGTCTGTCAAAAGATCTGAGATCTGAGATAAGGAAGTAGTCAGCAGAGGCTTAGATACAAGGTAATCACAGAGGTTAAAATTATATTAATATAACAGTGTTGGTTGTGCAAAATAAAATGGGTACCTTGTATTCAATCTTCAGTGTGCGGCAGACGATCGCATGAAAGAGAATTAAGTAAATCCAGTTTGAAATCCAGTGATCTATGGGATCTGCAGAAAAACTCACTTCAGGACATCTACAAATCACATGATATTATATTTCTAATTTCATTTTTGAATGTATTTCTCACTCGTACTGTGTGATTATCACTAACAGTACAGGTGTTATGAAAATACAGATCACATAATTGCGGCTTTTATGATTAACTATTGCAATCTGTTTTAATTCACACCACTGCTAACCCATCTAAGGGGTAAATTTAAAAAGAGGTGA